>NC_044196.1:14304185-14604185 GCF_900880675.1 Sparus aurata | reverse complement strand
ACGTTAACATACCAATGAAAACACACTAATAAATAAAAAATAGCACCATACAAGCGAGCTGACCTGTTCTTTTTTATTCACAGTTTCCTCTCTGGCAGCACTTAATTTCTCACTCTGGTATTAATGGGTTGTGCTTTTGTTTTTCTCACAGTTCGGTCTTGCAAAACACTCGGCCAGTGGCAGAGGTGGTGCAACCTATTGTGAGCCGTGGTTGCCCGCCACCTTGGCAGTCGAAGCCGCAGTGTCTCTGGGCTTGCGAGCAGAGAGGACAGACCGGGTGGCGGGGCAGCGGCGGGCAGAGCCGACGTCTCTGCTCTGCCTAACGAGCCCACACACCATCCATCAGCGAAGGGCGGCTCCTGAGTATGTGACACCCACAGGTGCTGCAGACGAGGAATGTTAAGAAATATTTTGTTTATTGACTTACATAACCTTTTGGCATAGGTTGTACAGAAATTACATACCGATGAAGGCACTGGTGCATGATTTCTTTTGCAGTTAAATATGTTAACCCTCTCACTCTGTATCCATTTCCAAGTGACAACTCTTACTAGGTTCAACATATGTCTTCTACTTATCTATTTTTTTTAACTTAAATTACAGATGTGCAAAGGACAGCTTCTTGAGGTTCAAAAAGAACGTTTTCAGGACATCTTACTTTGACTCACATCGGCAAAAGTCACACGTTTGTGGGATCACAGACGGTGGAACCAAACCTCAAGCCTTGGTCGACCATCTAGGTCTGGACCGAAATAGTCCCCCTCCCGCCCATTTTTTTGTGTTTTTCAGTGAAATATCTCTACAACTAATGGATGCATTATAATGACATCTTGTCCCTTTACCTTAAGCGCTATCTGTGCCGTCATCAGGTCAGTCCTACTTTGGATTATGACCAAATACCTGCAAAACTAAACTTTATGCCATCCCTTGAGGCACACCCCCCCCAAACATGGCTAAAAATGGAAGCATATTTATAGTGGTGTATATTTGTGCTTTATACCTCATAAGTGATGCCAGCTTGGTCTCTTCTCCTGGTCAGCCAAGATACAATCAGTGCATCCCAGTAAAGGATCTCATGAGGCATGTCCTATTTCAAAGTCTCCTTCAAATGCAGCCTTCTTTTGTCCACATTTTTCATAACTGCTGTGTCAGTTTGCAGCCACAGTCTGTTGTGTGTGCAGCGACTGAACCTGGAATACCTGCAGAACAACTGTGGAACATGAGAACCAAAGGAAGTCCAGATGAAGAGGTGCAGTCAAATGAAACCGAACATTTGCTCAGTTCTTAACCTGCCACAAAAGATTTGGAAATGAAACCCAACACGCTACTGAGTTGTATAAGAGCTCAGTGTTGACAAGAGATGCTTTGTCTACCAATGCAGTAAATCATGAAATACTGACAGCGCAATGAGCGGCGTCTATTAAATGAGTTTTGATACCGCATAGCAGGTTCCTGACCTCACCCACATACTCAGAGCGTAAGCTAAAGGCTGAGCAGAGGAAGAGCAACGGCTGATGTATTCTTTAATTAAACACGCCACCTGGTGAGTGTTTCGATGCAAAGCAGCTTCAGTTCAGTCATGGTGGATGCAGTTGAAAAAGAATCCTGTCACTATTATATCACTTCAAAGTAACGTCTAGTAATAAAAACTATGCCATTAGACACTTTAGTCTGATGACAAACTTTTGAATAAGGGCATTTAGGCTGATTTTAAAGGTGCACTATATAAATTGGGGTGAATACGTTTCAGTCAGAAGAGTTAGATCTTCATTGATGGAATTTTATGCCTAAACAACCTAAATGAACAAACACATTTATTGAAAAATTGTAAAATTATGAAGTTATTATAAAAACATTTAATTTTGAGATGAGATAAAAAATTTGGAGTCGAATTATTACTTTTAATCTCATATTATAACCTTTATCTCATAACTTCCACTTTATCTCATGATTCTGAATTACTGAATAAACTCAATTAACAAACTGACCTTAAAGGACAACACAATGTAGTTTCACTTTGTCTATATGTGGCGGACCCTGCCACCTTCCTGGCTTCAAACAGTGTTCTGGGGACTTTATTTTCCTCTGAGAACTGCTTGTTTATTCACATATTTGTTTTTGTGCCTCATTAATATTGTGCATTTCAAAATTCTGAGTTTGAATTTCTTCTCCAAGACTACACCGTGCCTCTTTAAGTATGAGAAAGAAAGACAAAAATATGTATTATTTTATGAAGTTTATTCATTTGCTGCAAATGGTTATACAGTCTTATGTACATTTGAAGCTTGCACCATCAGAACAGATCACGATCTTGTGTTAATTTGCGCTTTTCGTCACAAATCAAACAATTAAGAACATTGATGAATATTAAAAGTTTTGAAACAAAAACAAAAAATGTAGAAAAACAGTACATTTAAAAAGAAAAAAAAATTCCAAGAATATATATATAATATATATAAGAAAGCATCTTTTAAAACAATGGCTGGCAGAGTAATAATAAAACCTCCTCTATATTGACTTAGAATCAGTAAATCTGTCACATTAACAAACACAGTCCTTTGCAGAAACCAATAAATCAAACAGAATCATGTGGAAAATTACAATAACTCATGCCGAACTTCTATAGTGAATAAACAAATATTTAAGATAAAGTGAGGCCTATTTGATAAACAGATAAACAACACAATAACACTACCAGCAGTTTAAAACGTATCAAATCATAATAACGAGATAAAAACGTAAATTACGTCATAGGTCATTAGGTCATATTTTCAACTTTTCATTTCATAATTCTGACTTTTTCCTCGTAAGTTCTACATTTTATTTCATATTTATGAATTATGTATATCCTCACAGACAGACCTTATTCACTTGTTTGTGGTTTGCACCCTACTTAAATTTTCTCCAGGCTTCTTCCGAAGAATATGCATAGCAAATAAGAAAATGACCATGACTCCATTCAAAACTCTGCTGTCTCTTCGGCAGACACAAGCTCAACAGGACAGATGATTAACGGGGCGGTGTTCCTCCCATTGTCATGGAGACAGGGGTTTAAGTATGGATAAAGAGCCTCTGTGAAGGCGCAGTCGCTGTAGGTATAAATATGAGTCTTTGCTTCAGCGTTGTAGAAGGACACAGACCCTTCCTCGTAGTCCAGGAAGATGCCTACTTTCTGAGGGGTTTCCTGGAGGTGGAGGGTGACGGAGGGGCCGGCGCAGGCATGGAGCCTGCCGCCTTTACGCCGGCAGATAGCCCAGTAACCGCTGTCAGGACGCACCGTGATGGCCCCCTTCCTGTTGATGGACTCCCTGGCCACGCCCAGATCCCAGTCTGTTTTATCTCCAACCTGAAACACATCACAAAGAATGAAGAATTAGTTAAAATTCCAGTTATGTGTTCATGCGACTGGAGGATGATTTCCTACCTTAACCACCCAGTAGGATCTCCCAGAGGTGAAGCTTTGTTTCCCCAGAACGGAGACACAGGAGTCGAACCTGCGGGGGTCGTCGGGGACAGCGACTTTCCTCTGCTGGGTGCCGAGGCTCACCTGTGGAACATTGTCATCGTCAACAACAACTGACACTCTGTTAGACATCATGGACATTATTAGTGATGTTCGTAAATCTCATATGATTATTATCCATCATCCGTCATCAATCACATTTTGCTCAGGATCTACTGCACCAGAGAAGAAAGTTACACAAACAAAATATTAGAGCTGGACGTTCTGTCAGACAAAACAACATGTGAAATGCAAACATGTATTTTTCGAGGATTAATAGAACAAGCTTATTATTGTACTGTAATGTAATTTGGAGAAGGCTCGGTCTTGAGTGGGGCCAATGGCAAACAAGATGGTGTCATCAGCGTAAAACATGTCTATCAAGTGCTGAAATGGACAATACACATTTATATATAGAGTAAATACTAGTGAGCCTATAATTGATCCTTGAGGAATGCCTTCATCAACCTCTTGGAGACTAGTTGACACCATCAGCATCAAAAATTCCAGCTCTCACCAGGTAAAAAATACCAGGGACTTGATTATTTTGGCGACCATAATGTCACATTTTACCTGTTTTTCATCTGGGGACAGAATTAGCCACCCTGCAGCTGTTGCAGGATCCAGAGTCACATCCGCTGGAGAGGAACAGAATAAATGAGTTCATGGATTTTAAGGAACAACTTACAAAAAGAGAACATTGAAGCCTTCACTTAACTTGTGTACATGTGGCCTGTATGTTCCTGTTATAATTTAACAATCACAGCTCCATGTTAGCTTTTTTAAAAAGAAAAGTGTAATTTGCCAGTTTTGTGATTTGTTCCAAACAGGTCATATCCATGCACATACCTGCATACTGATTCGTCATGCTAATTTCTACAAAAGGAGGGAAAAAAAATAATTGTTGTCAGTTGTTTATTTTATTTCCTGTTAATGAATAAAATTATAAATGATTATTTGAGTATTATGAGTATTTGAACCATCCACCCACCTTCAAGAGTTAATGCTAGAAGCGTAACCACGGCTACAAGCTAAGAAATATACAACCACTGACCAGGCTGCGTTACTTGGTATGTTGGGAGTGAGAACCGACTGCATCATATATATTTCTTTGCAATTATTCTTCAAATGTGGTTATCAAACATTTGTGACAAACGTGCATGTTAAAAAGACAGGATATTATACATGTTAACAATATACCGGTCAGGCTCTAACATGTACTGTTGAATTATTGTGACTTTGTGTTATACAAATAGTAAAATATGCTTATTTTTTAATGCCGTCAAGACTTTTTTATTAATAGTTACAAATTCTACGCAGGGGAAAAGCCTGACAACAACATCACGACTGTAGTTACCAACCTTCTGACGACAGTTTACTTTCAAGTTCATGGCAGACATCCACCACTTTAGAGAAAGCTCTCCTCACTGTTCCTATGCAGTGGTTTGAATCGAGTCTGACGTTGGTCCAGTCCCTGGTGGACGGTTCAGCACTCAGAGAGGGGACAGCCTGCAGAAAAACAGGACAGGCATTGCTTTAAGGAACAAAACCGATTCTTTCTTATCAAGGAATAGTGCCTGATGCTATTGGATAAATTCAGTCAAATGTATCATTTGTGCAGCACCCTTAGGAGATAGAGAAGGTCCTCGGTGTGCTCCAGGTGCTCCAGCTCACTGCGTCTCCTCTGCAGTTCACTGATTTCCTCTCCAAGCTCTCTTAGAAGCTCGTTGGCTTTCCTCTCAGCTGCCTCCTGCTTCCCCTCAATCTCATCGATGAGCAAAGCCTGGTTTCTCTCAAGGGCACTCATCGCCGCGGTGAAAACCTGAATACTTTTCTGTATCTCTCTTTCTTTAATCATCTGCGGATATCCACAAATCAGTGTGTATTATTATGCAAAAAAATATAAGAAAATACAAGAATGTACTATTCAGTAAGATTTTAGCCTGAACCATAATTTCCAAGTTTCTCAATGTCATCTAAAAAGCAGTTATTTAGGCATGTGTGAAACTAGAGGACACGACAGAGAAAACTTGCACCGACCTAAATGATGGATTTGATTTCATTTATTTTGTCAGTGTTTTGCACTTATCAGCCTTCACCCCTTGGTGCAGTTACTGGCATGTGTGGTTCGCAAAAAGCCACATTTCTATCACTATACTATGGCGTCAGAGATCTCTGTGGTAATATGCATGACTTGATATTGCTGTGTTGGTGCTGTTCCCAGAAAATCATACCACTACTTATCGGAAAAGATGGGAAAAAGAGACACATGGTACAGTTTTCTTTTCAAACATGTTTATCGATGTGAAAGGGTTTATTTCAACCAAAAACATGTTTTCCTAAACCTAACCAAGTATTCCATTTCCCTTAACCTAACCTAACCTAACTAGTGACAAAAAATGTAAAAACATAGCAAAAAGTATTGAACTTATTGTAAAATTATTACGTAAACACCTTTATAACATATTTGGAGCATGATATACAATCCTGTACTCCTATACGTAGTTCACCCAATTACAATGGCTCGGTCCAGATGTAGTTAAAAAGAACAAGGGACAACACCACAGAGTCACAACCCTAGCCCAAACAAGACTAAGAGTTTGCAGCTGTGCTAGAGTCTCTGTGCTATAGCAACCCTAACCCTAACCCTAAATACAACCACATGAATACATGTTTGAAATGTCCATGTGTATAACTGAAAAACACTTACTTTGCTCGAGTCCACTGAAGCCTTGATCTCGTCAAACTTTCTGATTCTGGCCTTGATCATCCGTTGAAACTCTGTTTCGGACTTCTTCCTCTCAGCCTGTAAAGGTGAAAGATGGACACAAACATATAATCAAGAGCGCTGTGATGCAACTATTTGAGCTGAAAAGTACATTTGAATAATTTGCATGGACAGATGTTATGGCAGACTCAGCAGCATGCATCTTCAGTTTTACTGAATGATAGAAGATTTTGGCCTTTGAAGCGTTCTGGTTTCTGTTTCTCTAAAGGCTCATTTACGATCCCTTTAGATACGAAATAGATACGTCCGTTTCAAGCCATGAAATCATCATATTTCTATGTGTCCTTGACATTGGCATGGATGTTGAGCAATACAACCACTTCAGGCTGCAGAGTCTTGCACGGATCTCCAATTTTCCTCTTCCTCCATCCAACTCACATTTAGTTCTTGCCAGCTTGCCAGCTGCTCTGTAGTAACTGTTTGTTTCTGAACCCAGGCGAATTAACATCATACTACACCAGCACAGCACGAGGAAGTCTTGCTCTTTGTACATTATCAGGATATTTATTTAACATTGACTGATGGCTTTCGAGATTGAACTGCATGTAACATTCATTATTGTCCAATCTCTGTTTTCCTCACCTTGATCCTCCTGCTCTCCTGCTCCAGGGGGACAATCTCATGACTTTTGTGGTCCCTCTCAATGCATTTCGAACAAACAGGCGTCTTGTCTGTCTTGCAAAACTTCTCCAGGAGCTTGTTGTGATTTTGGCAGAAGTGGCTGGTGATGAAGGTGCCTGGATCTGTCAGCATGTGCTTTGTCAACTCTTGATCACTTAGGTGTGGTGTTAGGTGATTATCACAGTAGGACTTTCGGCAGACGAGGCATGACCTGACTGCGGCTAACTTAGTTCCCTGGCAGATGTCACACTGAACATCATCTGACCTTGAAGGTTGTCTTGGAATGCTTCTCCTCTTGGGGGTTGGCTTGTATTTTGGCTTCTCCTTCAGGGACCTTTTGATTAAATACACATGGTTATTTAAAGTCAGTATTTTAAAATAACATCTATATTTGACATTTAAATCTCCACAAACTTTTTGAATTTCTCAGTGATGTCTCTGAAGCCGACGTTGATCCTGAGCTCTGGCCGTTTTTTAAAGGACTCTTTGCACAGCGGACACTCAGAATTAGGTCTTGAATCCCAGAAACGTTTGATGCATCCCAGGCAGAAATTGTGCCCACATGGGATGGAGACGGGGTTGTTGAAGATATCCAGACAGATGCAGCATCGAAACTGTTCCTCAGACAGCACAGAGGCCATCTTGTCAAGGGCTTTGATGGAGAAAGAAAAAGCAAGACACTCAGTAGGCAACAATGTGAAAATCTAATGTCTTCAAAGTCTACTCGGTTATTAAATATGTTGTTTATTAGAAAATATGGCCAAATAACAAAGACGTTGCACCGCCCATCCAAGAGGCTTCTTCATTTCTAACTAATTGGAGGGCAGTTGCAGGCTTTTACACTCGGTGTGGGAGTGTCCTTACAGAGTCGTTAAGAACAGGTGAGCTCTGAGTTTTGGAGTTGTCAGGGCCACATGGGACGTTGACTCACACAGCAATCATGTGAGTTGCTTCGAGTAGGTGAGCCCAGGTGTGTGTGGCTGTTAAGCTGTCTGGGGAGTACTACATTGTAGACAGCGTTGGGGAGATGTAAACTACATTTAGTTGAACTACATAGCTTAACTACAATTTGCTGTAACTTGCTGGTAGTTAAACTACATTCATATTTTGTGCTGCGTCAAGTAATTCAACTACTTTTCTGGTCATTTTTTGTAATTTAACTACTCAATTTACAAACTACAATATTGACCAATAACATTAAATATTCTTTATTTAAAAAAGAACTATATAACATACATTTTATTTTATTTTTCTTTGAAAAAAGGCATGAAACATGACTTGCCAAGCCAACACTGCCTCTGATTGGCTCGCCCTGGCAGCACTCAGATGCTTCCACAGAGTGGGCGGGTCTTTGTGCCAAGGAGGGCAGAGCTCATATGGCTCAAGCACATCATGGACAACTTTCTTGTTACCTCCGATGCGCCCCCGAACGCACCAGCCCAACCATGGCCATATTTGAGCATGTACATGTTGTATATAGATGCATCTACATAGACGACCTACATGTTCACATGTGAGCCCTGCAAGCTGAAAACAACAATAATTTGGACTTTTTTCGACTTTTTCCTCTCGAGTTGAGAGGCATATTTCCTCTGGCATGTGAATTTTCTGTAGGCTATTATATGTTGTTTCACATTCACCATATGTTGATTTATTTAACGCTGAGTTAAATGTGTATAATGAGTATAAGTAGTTGCTAAAGCTACTTTTTTTAGCAGTAGTTTTACAAACTACATTTCTCCAGGGGTAGAAATGTAGTTCGTTCAAACTACTGCCAGGCTGAACTATATGTAGTTTCACAAGTTACGCTTGCAAAGTAGTTTCACCAACACTGATTGTAGATGGGTGATAAGTAGCGTCTAAGGCCACCTCCTCTGTTCTAAGACACTCGTTCCATTTTGACATAGATGGATGCTTTTCTGGTTTAAAAGCCTGCATCTCCCCTCCAGTTGCCTACAACAGAGCACTTAGAATTACCATGACCGGGATGGCTGAACGATTTGTTAACATGAGTCAGCTTGTTTCAGCTCTTCATTGAGTGTTATGATGTTCAAACAGCAAAACCCAAGATGTATTTTTATGGCTGTATCATGTAAATATACAAGGTGCACTTTTACAAACGTTGAGATTCCCAAAATTTAATGCAGCCGTATTTATAATTTGATGTTGTGACACACACACCTGCAATTTTGTCATATACTGTGCTTTGATTGGAATTAAAGCCTGCAGACTGATGTAAAGATGATTTGTTGAGATAAAAAGGCAAAACCAGATTTTTGAGTTCTGAGAGTATCTATTAGGAGTGTCTGAATGTGTCCCGTAATCACTTATTCAGTCTAACTACTAATGAAACCGTGGTCACACATTCAATTTGTAAAAAAGATTTTGTTTAATACAACAAGAGATAAAAACATAGTAATGTTTGGTTTGTTTCTGGACCATTGCTGTTGCATTCATCCCTACACACTGGTTAAAAGTGCATTTTTGTGTTAATTCAAACGTTGGTGCCTCATATAAAACACAAAATATAATGCTACATCCTTTTATAGCACATTTAATTTCCGTCAGAGCGACTTTGACTGTTTCACCTCTGAGTATAATCCCTATAGAAATCATTGATCAGGTTGTCTACACTCATGTCAAAAGTCAGTATAACTGAAGTCATCTCACTGTCTCTACACTATGTGCGTAATATAAATAATGTATTACCTGTGTGGGATGACAAACAGATCCTCCGTAGCAGATGTGTTGATAGCAGATGTATAAATTTCGTCAAAACAGACGCTTCTTGGAAGAGAAAGTCAGTCCCTCCAACAACAGAGCTCTTCCTGACATCTGTCAGGAGGAGTTAAACAGGTAACTCTGGTTCTTCTTCTTTGTCTGGCTTTGCTTCTTAGGCAGAGGAAAATAAGCAATTATCAAATGTGCTCGAGGGTTAGGTCACAGGGGGACATACTAAGTTGTCGGTGGGGCATAATGAAAATGTATAAATCCTAACAGTTCCTGGCTTTCCATGTGAGTTAGAATAGTTTTCAGTCATAAGATTCTTCTGAAACTCGTCTATTCTTGGTCTGGAAAATGAAGGCGATACCATGTGCGAAATTGTCATATGATGTGGAGCTCTCTCTTGAAAGAACAGAGAAAATTGGGTCTGAGAGAAGAGAGAGGTGGGAGGGCCCGGTGCTCAACTGAGCAAGAGGGACATGCAAATATCAGAATTCAGAGCTGTTCACTGTGCTTCTCCAAATCCAGTTGCAAGGATAACTGTTAGTTTAGTATGTTTCAGCAAAACCACAGATAAGTTCTTTATATTGCAGCTTTACATCTGTTTAGGTTGAACGGTCTGTTTCTCTCTAGTCAAGCTCTGTTTATGTTCTGGTTAGGTCTAGGTGCAAAAAACACTTGGTTAGGGTTAGGAACATATCATGATTTGGCTTAAAATACCTGTTTTAGGTTGCCATGAACATGCATGGAGACGGTCCAACTCCCCTTGAATAATACCTAGTTTTGGTCATTGAGGAAGTGGCTGGAAATGCCCCAAACTCTCTCCCCAAAAACTCTTGACACTCAAACCATGGTTGGCCATTTGGCTGTATTAATGCCACCACCATTCCCTCCCGAACCTGATGTGCAGGTTGGCTGACAAGGATTATAAGTGAACGGGATGTGCCACATCAACCTTGGCTGATCTGTGGTTTGCAGGAACCATTACCATTATATGCTGGTGACTGGGCCGGCTACTCAATTAATCAAATAATAATAATACCTTGCTATACTTTTGATCATTTCTACTTCTTCTTCATGATTGTTGGTTAGATAATGTGACAGCTGGGTGTCAACCTCTGTAAGCAGTCTTTTAAACACTTTTACCAAGTTCATCTGTTGGACATGATAAAAAGGTCACAACTATGTAACCACATTAGGTCTTGGCACATCAGTCCTGTAATGTCATCAACACCAACAGGCAGATTGCAGCTTGGCAGCCCTCGAGTTTTTACAAGCAGACACTTTGTTGAACCCTGAAACTAACCCAGAGGAAGAAAGTGAATTAAAACCTCCAGGCACCAAATAAGCGATCCAGCCTTGTTGGTGTCCTGTGCACCAAGAACAAATTCCTTTGACGTAAATGCTGCATACCTTCCTGTAAAAAATTATCCCTTCAACGCTGACATGCACATAATTACAGCAAAAAGTACCGTAGGTCATCTTGTAAATGTTTTACTACGTGGTTGATATGCTCATATTTTCTACATCGTCATGTATTTTCAGTGGGGACAGTCATTTAAGATAGCTTGGTGCTGACGAAGATGAGAGACCTGATTCTTGGCCGAGAAAGGGAGGGACAATCAAAGGCATGTCAGTTTTAAAAGCTGACAGTATTATCAAGTCACAACTTGATCAGACTCACTAACTGACACAACTAGGCAAGCCGCAAATAAACAAACAGTGTCTTGTAGGGCTTAAAATTACATTTATTTAACTTCATTATGTTGCACCTCATTAATAATTTGAAGCCTGTAAGCATGGGAAAAGGTTGTCTGTGAAAAGCAGCTTATTTGCTATGTTTTTGTTAAGCGGCGACCTCTAAAGGCTGTAATGATTATTCTGGCCGCAAAGGGGGAAGTCAGGTGAAGTAGTATAGAGATCGACAAGTCCAATGGAGGAGATCGGGAACAGAAGTAAGCACCCAGGAGACAGCTGTCCGTGTCAAGTGAGAAAGCAAAAGTCAACATTGGGTTAATTCCACTCACTAATGTCGTTCAGTTAAATGTACAATATGTAACTTTTGCCGCTGGGGGCTCGCTATCAAAAAAAACCCAAAAGATGTTATTTTACATTAGTGTTGAGTGGAATGCTGAGGGGAGTGGGGAGCAAGCGCTGCTGCTCAGAGAGTCTGGATTAGAGCCAGACCCTCTGGAGAATAAACACCTGGAGTCACTTTGGATTCTGCTCTGATGCAGAACGTTTACCGACGGGAGGAGAGCTCAGAGATTACTATAACACTTTTCGGGATTACAAAGTGGTTTTCTTCACTCCTGACTGCAGAAGTGATCCACAGCACTGACCTCCATTTTCAGGTGTTTATGTTCTGTACTTTAACTTCGCATCAGTGTGACACAGAGCCATACCATAGTCTCTAGTGAGTGGCCAACGTTAGCTTACGGCTAGTGTACAGTCAAGTAAACCAGATTTTTGGGTCAGGAAAACAATGCAAGAGTCACGGAAAGACACAAGAATGGCCCATTACCACTTGTTATCAATCTAAAGTAATTTTTTTATTTTGGACTGGCTTCATAGCTTCGGCTCATTTATGCCCAACATTTTAAGTGACTGACGCACACTGTCTTGCAAAAGTGAGCTGTGAACCTCCAGTCTAATTTCTTTTACTCTTGATGGTGCTTTTCCTCACTTTAGTGGATGGAACTTTGTTGTCTGGATCATACATAATTTCATTCAAAAGAGAGTTGTACTGTAGAGAAGCAAAATGTCTCCATGCGCGCTTGCTAGCTATCATCAAACTAACGTTGTTATTGTTTCTGGTAAATTCACACGGTGTATTCATTTAATCCGACACTGTTGACATATAAAATAACGAGAGACAAGTTTCAAACCTTTATGTTACGATGTGACTTTATGGTGCAGTATGTTCCCTGTTTTGTACTCACAAGTCAAGGTAAACATGAGCGGTTGTAAGCATCACTGAATAGTCTGTGCCACTCCTTGAATGGTAGTAATATAAATAGTAATAATTACAGTGGTGTTCTTCTCAGTAATTATACCCTCCTATAATGCACTGCGATTACTGCACAGTGTAACAGGCTACAATGCAGTAAATCAATGAAACACAGATAAAGAACACAACTCAGTATCAGTACCACAATGCCAAATCGACGTCACCCCTGACTAAAAGAGGTTACACCCTCCTGCAACCACTAAAAGACATACTGGCGGCACCTGACTGGACGAATGCCACTTGCGGGCTGGTGCTCCGGGATTTCCAGCTGGGCCAACATGACGGCTTGTTCGAAAAACATTCACACCTGTACTGAATTATTGGTAATAGGCACATATTGGCCAACTGACATATCGATAGGGCTTGAATATAAAATGAATGTGGGCTAGTGTAGTAAAGTGGGGAGCCAGTGGCCTCTTCCCAGCGTCCTGTGCCCTTGCTCACACCACACACATCTTTAAACTCCGCCCTTTATTTTGATCTAAATGTTTCGTGACATTGTGTGTTGATAACATCTGTCAAAACCTGGCAAAGAACTCAAAACCACCTCTGTGGTAGTTCCCTTAACAATAGGTTTTCTCCAGGAACAAGTCACGCACAGCTGGTAAAGATGATTAACTGTGAGAGACCTTCCTACTGTTCAGATGTAAGGTTTTTAATAGTCTGTGCCAGTGCAGAAATATGTCTACATATGTCTCATGAACTTCTGTCCCTGTTTTGGTCAACCTATTATGTATATAAATCTTTTTGCTGTTGTAGTTTAAATGAGTTTTGAATGAGTTTACTTTGAGTGAATGAATGTGGGCGATGTGATTTGGCTCTTTTAACTTGTTGAACATTTTTTTGTCTTGTTGTGTTGAAACTGATTTCCATCACACATTCAATTATTACTGTGCTTATGTTAAACTCTCGTCTTTTAGACATCTGAGCAGTTAGAAGCATTAGAGAGAAGTGTCTGCTTGGCATGTACTTTAGTGCCACTTAGTGGAGCAGTCAGGATATTACAGCAAATGCTCACAGATGGAATTAATTATCTTCATGAATGAACACATATAAGTATGTATATAGTATTCCCATATACGAAATATATGTGCAAACCTATGGTAAACTTCATATATTACAATATATGTCCAGCTCAAACAAATCTGTATGTATGTAAATACATTACATATTATTATTTTGGCATATATGTCACATATAATTATTTATGTATATAATACATATGTATTTGTATAAATGTCTAATAGAAATATATATATATGTATATATATATATATATATATATATATATATATATATATATATATATATATATATATATATATATATATATTTCATATTCTATTTATTTATGTACATGTACATAAATAAATACATTTTTTATGCATGTTTGATGTCATGTATGAATTACACACACACATATTTTACTGTCAAATATATAAACTTAAATCTTTACAATATATGATTTATATATTGTTAACATATAACAGCAGAATATAATACCACATACACATTCAACATTTAGACAATTTTTCATATATGTACATATACAGATTTTACTATGTCATGTATGTTATAAACTTATATCTTTACAAAAGTAATGTACATATCCACATTTTACTATGGGTATTTCATATATGTTATACACCTATCATAAACAAGTTTTGAAATGACAAGAAATATCAAAATCTGAGGGTCCACAGAGGGTCAAACATTTTGTTGTGAAATTGCAGAGTGAATTTCACAGTTCATCATATGATGATGGTTTTTTATTGAATGACGCGATCCACCAACCCAAAGCATCAGTCAAGTTAACAAGATATTATATCAAAAATTTAGACTAGACTGCCTCTCAGCATTGGTAATGTGTCCTATGTATCCCACACAAACACACTCTTCGTTCCACTTTTGGTTTGTTGGGATATGGCCACCCCAACATTGTCTAATCTGGATGAATGAGCGTAGAATATTGTATTCATGAAAGACATCAAAACCATGATCGGGTGGCACACTGCTGCATAAACACTGGCACGCTGCCAACTCAGTGTTCCTCACTTTATGTCTGTCCTGTTTTCATGGGTTTGAGTGGCAGAGTGCAAAGCATCGGAAGCCGTTTATTATTAAGCTTGAGCAGATACAGGCTTTAAGACAAGGCACTGTGGTCTCAGTTTTGGTTTGGCCTCTCTTCCCAGAGCACTATGTTTATGAAAAGTTTATGTGTTTTAAGATGTGCTCTATGGATGGAATAAAATTCCAAGTATATTGGACATTTTTTTGTATTTTGTATCATAATTTAACTTTGCGTTATTGGTGATAATGTCCCACTGAGTCAGATGAGAAGAAAATTTTATACTGGCACTCCATCTCACAAAGGTTGCCGACCCCTGGTATAGATGTTGAGCCTATCACAAGTTGCATAAATCTGGGTGTAACGCTATCACAGTTTGCTACAGATAACAGCTAATCGCTACCTCCCCAGTAAATTCTTGCTAACCTTGGTGTGATCAATCACACTTCTCCAGAGCTAACAGATAACAGTTTTTTCCACACTAATTTCAAGCTAATCTGGGTGTGACGATTTGACAGTTTGCCAAAACTAACAGCTAACAGCTGACTGTATTTTTCACTTATGCTGTAGAGAAGTATAACTAGCTCTAGTTTGAGGGGTTCAAAAAGTTAACTTACATGAATGAACTACTTAAGTTAGCAGGCAAACTAGGTAGACCCAGTCTCTTCTGCCTCGTAATACCACTTTGCACCTCAAGCTGTAATAGTCCGATGGCCCCCGTAGATTTGGTGTGGCGATACTAAAGCAGAAAGAGTTAACTGCTTAGTATTAAAAACTTTAAACTTCTGGCCTCTATCTGCGTTTACTGAAAGTCCTGTTGCCTGCAGTGACTCACTCCACCATCAAAGGTTGTATTATGGGCCAGTTTGCTCCACAGCTAATTGCAGCTAGTTGCTACAGCAAAGAGCAGCAAGTCCAGTTCAGTTATAAGTGGTTCTGCTGCCCCCTATAGTTTCGGGGAAACTGTCAAATTCTGTCCATTTCTTACAAATTACACCTTCAATAATTGTGGGAGATGTGTGTGATTGTGCCAGATTATTTTTATCTTATTTTCATACATTACCAAGGCCCAGTGTACGGAGGACCACAAATTGATTTATTTCTTTATCTGTTCTTGTCGCCAACATAGTTATTCGTTTACCATGAATAATTAGATTTTTGCAGCTTTTTTATTTCGACATTGGTCTTTTTATCGTGCAGTGTTTCTTAAGAAACATTTAAAGATATGGCTCTGTGCCAAGGTAAACTTCTTCAAACCAGTAAGCAAACTGGGGCAGGACCACATTTTCCTGAGAAATGTATTCAGAAAACTAATCAGCTTTGATCACCAACAGATTGTAAACAATTAGGTAAGGGAGGCATGTCATTTTGTCATTGTTCGAACGATATATAAGCAGTGACAGGGATCCTCTAAATCACAGCTTTGGAGACGGAGCAAAGACGAGCGACAGTTTACCTGCAAATCCGACACGAGTGATCGACCGACTAAGATGGCAGGTAGAGTGAAACTTATTCTTTGATGACTTAGGGTTAAAATATTCTAAAATAGACCTGGACTCCAGCACCTGCTCCTGACTTATTGTGATGTTTTTCAGGACAGTGTTTATCTGATTTTCTGCCTTTATGTCTTACAAAGCCTATAAAATCACACATTAACATTTGAGCATAATGATACCTGAAGTATACATCAGTTAGAAGTTCAACCTACAAGCTGCTCCTTAACAATGTAATGTGATGAAATATACAAGATGAACACAGTAGAAATCCCTTGACAAAATAACTTGATGATAATGTTTTATTTTATGGTAGATAAGGTGATGTTCACTGCAGTGGCAGCCCAGGGGGGGAACTTTGGACCCTTCCCCACAAACAGAACTCTGAAGTTTGACACAATCATCACAAACGTTGGTGGAGGCTACGACAACACTTCAGGTAAATACATCACATGCTGCCACACTCACAATCACCTGAGTTGATTGTTTGGAGTGTTGTTGAGACATTTTACATACTGGTTTAATGATTACAACTGCATATTCAGTTACACCCCTCACCTGTTTCAGAAACTTTTAAATCTGATGAATACTCCTTTGTTTCCACAGGTGAATTCACTGCTCCTTTGACAGGTGTTTATTATTTCACCTTCTCCTATGAAGCTAAAGAAGATAATAAATCAGGGCTGTCACTGATGAAGAACAGCAGCGTCATTGTCAAGGGCGCTGATAACAATAAGAAAGGTGAATATCTCACTGATAATGGAGGGAACTCTGCAATCCTGCAGCTGCAGAGCGGAGACAAGGTGTCTGTGCAGCTGCCTGCAAACCATTGTGTTTGGACGGCTGACAACACCACCTCCTTCAGTGGTTTTCTGATCGCTAAGTAACTCCAGACGGATGAGTCCACAAACCTGAGATCACTGATGCATCTACCATATTACCATTATAGTTTAAATTTAGATTAAAACTTTTGGTCAGATGCTAATTGCATTTAGTTGGTTTTAATTACAAATAAACTTGCTCAAAATCTAGATAAAACTCAAATATTAAATATTAAATCACTGATCTCAGGTGTGAGGGAACTTCCTCAGTTTTAACCAACATGATTCTGCTTTTGCTTGCAGTCTTATATATCCACCGTGATATTACAATGTTTAAGTTGTTGGGAAACTACATACAAGTAAACTCATTATAAAGGAGTTCAGCCTGGAGGGGGTTCAGACCTTTTCCTGTGTGTCTGTACAACAAGAGGATATATGTGTGGAGGAGTTTAAGGAGCAGGTGCAGGTGGAGGATGTTTGAGATGTTGTGATGTATGAAGGAAGAAGAACAATGTGTCTTCAACCTGGAAAATGTCACGACCAGGTAAAGAAAGGTTGAATAACAGCTTGAGTGAAATCATGTACATCCTGTTGTTTTCTACAGTTAATGTGTGTTATCTCAAAGTGCTGTAAGAACTGAGGAGAGACTGCCTATCCTCAGTCATGTCTGTGTACTGCTGATGATGGCTGAAGCTGTTATAGCTGCAAAGGGTGGACACATAAGTTCATAGCAAGTCAAGGCAGGTGAGCGAATACTTTTGACAATATAGTGTATTTGTGTGGCTATGCAATGTCTTTTTTGGAAAATCCTTCAGACACCTACGACTCGGGTCAGATTCATGTGTTGATTTAAGGATGTTATGCTGTTATGTACGTTCTCTACTGCCTTGTCTCAGTGCCTTCACTCTGTGGACAGAGTCACTGAGATGAGACACTTTAATGTCATGAAAGTAACAATAAACATTAAAGTCTGATGGTCCACAGATGATCAACACTTACATTGTCGACTTCAGCCCCCTTCTGGTCCATGTGCCAATGGTGTGCACAAGATGTCACTCAGCCTGTGGTTTTTGGGTTGGAGGTGCAGAAAGTAACATATAGGCCAACAACAGTAATCACATTGGCTCACTTTTCTTTTTTTTTAGGGGCACCAAGACCACATGACAGGGCACAAAGGCCATTGAGTGGAATGCAATGGTTTTACCTTTCAGATTGATACCATAACATCCTAATTTATAATAAGACATGGATTATGTATTAAAACATCTTTTAATACCAATATAAGCACATTTTTTCCAAACTAAAAATTGTAGAATAATCAGCAGGAGACCACTCATCTGCAGACAAGTCCAGTCAGTTTTATCCATTTAGGCCAATTGAAACAAATAACTTGTGATCTCAAGAAATTAGATAAAATGTAACTTGTTGTCAGGATAAAACAGAGAAGTAATATGTGTGACTCATGACTCTTCAGGGCCTCTACAGTTCTCTTCCTGTAGGAACTTTAACATTTGTAGGTGTTGTTAAGACGTGTGTCATTCTGTCAATCAGTGTTTCTGATGAAATGCTTCATGATATTGCTCAATACCTGGTCAAACTTCATCAACCAGTGAACTGGGAGGTTTAGTGCACTTCCACATTTTCCAAAGAAAACTGATTTTATAAGTGTTTAAGTAAAAACATGTTGACAGAACGAAAGAAAGCAGAACTTGACTGCGTGGGCAGTGCAGCTCCCCCAGAATTTCCAGCGCACACATGAGACTTACATAGCTTAACATTTCAACAGTTTCATTAATAATATATTTCAGCATTTAGTTATTTGTTCATGCATGCATTGTTGCACTCCCCAGCTCATGTTTTGCCAATCCTCCCGGTGAAGTATAAATCAAATGAACACTTTTCTACACAAGTAATGCTGTTGCAGTCTGAGTGGTGTAACACCAGCATGTAAAAGTGCCATTCTCTCAGTTTAGCCTCATTTGACTTCAATTCAAGTCTTCTAAAAATATTTTGAGTTCACATTATGTCAGTTTGTGTTTGTTTGTAGGTATGTATGGATGAATGTACACTGGGTTTTGACTTGTGCACTTTGCTGTTCATTTGAAGCACGTTGTAACTGTGTGTTAGTAAGTGCTACGCAAATAAAGCTATTATTATTATTATTATTATTATTATTATTATTATTATTATTATTATTATTATCATCAATACTATTAATCAACATAGTTGAGGGTACACTTATTTCCGCCTTGCGTGCTATCTAAAAACGAGGCGGCAATGTGCTGGCCTTTGCGTGAGGTGGGCGGAGGTGTTGCAATGACCTGCACTGTTGTGCGACCCACAGCCGGGGAGTTTTAAAATCAAGAAACAGCTGGTCACAGCAGTCAGTCCATCGTTTCATCTGCGGACATTAAGATGAACAACTGGACAGCCGCTGAGATCCAGGAGATGCTAGCATCTCCTCGGTCTCTATAGCTGTTTGGTTGTGTTAGCTTGTTGTTGTGTCGGCAAGCTAAGACCGGATGCTACTTTCAAATTAAAAGGACTATACCCCCCTCCCGGTCCATGTGCCAATGGTGTGCACAAGATGTCACAAATGATTTCAGGCTTTTTATAGAAAATCGTGCTAAAGAATCACCTTCCCTGAAACTCTTGATATCACTCAGCCTGTGGTTTTTGGGTTGGACATATAGGCCAACAACAGTAATCACATCGGCTCAGGAGGCTTTACAGTGTGCACAGTGTTCGACCCCCTCTGTCTTCAGACCTATCTTAAATACAGGTGACAGGTAATCCACACCTTCTCTCAGGAAAACATTTGTTCTTTCGTGGTATTGACACAAATAACTTGTGATCTCAAGAAATTAAATAAAATGTAACTCGTTATCAGAATAAAACAGAGAAATAATATGTGCGACTCATGACCGTTCAGGGCTTCAACAGTTCTTTCGCTGTAGGAACTTTAACTAAAGATATTGCTCAATACCTGGTCAATCTTCAGTAAACCAATGAACTGGGAGGTTCAGTGTACTCCCACATTTTCAAAAAACTGATTATGTAAGTGTTTAAGAAATAACATGATGCTGACTGGAAGAAAAAAGTGGAACTTGACTGCGTGGGCAGTGCAGCCTACAGACACTACATGAGGTTCACCCCCCCTCAGGTGCATCTGCCATCTTTTGTGCACAAGATGTCAAAAAGAATATCAAGCTTTCTAGAGAAAATCATGCTTAAGAATCACCTTCCCAGAAACTCATTTGATATCACTCAGCCTGTGGTTTTTGGGTTGGAGCTCCAGAAAGAAGACCAGGTGTTTGTGCACCCATCTCCAAACTGTCATGTCTGGGCATCCAACACCACCTTCAGTAGTTTGCAGTCAGCACCTCCAGACAGATGAGTCCAGAAAACTGAGATCACTGATGCATCTACTAAACTACGATTACAGTTCAATTTTAGATTCAAATTTTTCAGATGCTAACTGTGTCTAGCCGGCTTTAATTATACATAAACCTCCTCAAAACTCAGATACAACTAAAATATGTAATATTTAATCACTGATCTCAGGTGTGAGGGAACTTCCTGAGTTTTAACCAACATGATTCAGCTTTTGCTTGCTGTCTTATATATCCACCATGATATTACAATGTTTAAGTTGTTGGGAAACTAAATACAAGTAAACTCATTATAAAGGAGTTCAGCCTGGAGGGGGTTCAGACCTCTTCCTGTGTGTCTACAACAAGAGGATATATTTGTGGAGGAGTTTAAGGAGCAGGTGGAGGTGGAGGTTGTTTGAGACTTTGTGATGTACAAAGGAAGAAGAACAATGTGTCTTCAACCTGGAAAATGTCACGACCAGGTAAAGAAAGGTTGAATAACAGCTTGAGTGAAATCATGTACATCCTGTTGTTGTCTACAGGTAATGTGTGATATCTTAAAGTGCTGTAAGAACTGAGGAGAGACTGCCTCTCCTCAGTCATGTCTGTTCACTGCTGATGATGACTCCTGATGCAACAATAAAAATATATTGAACACCTGAATATTGTGTCACCTGATTTTGTTAAGGAGTTGGTTGTTCTGTCAACCAGTGTTTCTGATGAAGTACTTTGAGATATTGCTCAATACCTGGTCAAACTTTAGTAAACCAATAAACTGGCTGGTGCAGTGCAGGCCCACATTTTCCAAAGAAAACTGATTTTGCAAGTGTTAAGCAATCACATGATGCTGACAGATGTGACAACAACTCACCACTGATCAGACAATATAAAAGCAGCAGCAGAGATCCTGTTGATCACAGCTTTGGAAACAAGTGAAGACGAGCGAAGGAGATCTACTCTGCAAACCCACCATGTGTGAAACAGGTAGAATGAGACTTTGTTCTTCAAGATTTTAATTAATAATTGATTAAAGAGTGACTTTTAATTTTCTGTTCCTGTGCAGAACAATGTTAAAAACAACAAAAAGTGATATTAATTGATTAATTATTGGTAATCAATGTGAATTCCAGTGCTGGTTTTGACACTGATAAGGTTGAAACATGTTCATATGCATGTGATGAACTTTAGTCTTATAATTTTGCAGCTGCTCTGCCTCCAAGGGGCCAGTAATGAACAGAAATGAGGAGCTTTAACGTCCATCAGCAAGAAATTGATTCCTAACAGTTTGTTGTTTCACTCCACAATGTTCAAGTTTGTTACTGACAACAGTTCAGTCTGTACTAAACTTCTACCTACAAGTTGCTCTTTAAGTCATGTTTGTATGGAGCAGGATTACTGTCACAGTTTTTTCACTATTAATAGTCCGACTCGTGAAAAAAAAGCAGAACTAAATATTTTTTTCAATGGCCTTAATCCGGTTTCGTATGTTTGTATTGTGATGGAACACAATATGTTCTACAAGAGAAATGCTTCAATAAAATAACAGGATTGTAATATGTTATTTCACACAGGCAAAACCAAGGTGGCATTCAGTGCATCGATGAACAAAGGTGGGGCATATGGACCATTCAACACAGATGTAACTCTGGGTTACAACAAAGTGTACACAAACATCGGTGATGCCTACAACAGCTCTACAGGTAAGGACATCACATGCAGCCTAAATCACCTGCAACTGTTTGATTGTTGATTCATGTTACAAACTGGCCTGATGAATATACTGTGGCTGTATATCATTATTGATATATGTAATCTGATAACTCTCTGTACTTGTCCAAAGTGCAACAGATTATCAAGGTTTAAATTTACTGATGACCTGTGCAGTGCCAGACTGATGAAATAAAAACAGTTACCGGTAATATTATACTGTATATTAATGGTGAAGTGTCTCGGTGCAGCATAGCAGTAAAAACTTGACATGTAATTTAATTAATCTGGGCATCCATACTAATTTTGAAAAGTGGGTGGGACTTTTCCCATTCTAGTAAAATGGCTGTGACACCCATTATAAATTAGTCATTGTATCAATTTACATATGTTGAATGTTTTATTATCTTCAAACATGTTTTCTGAGGCACTTCATCAGGATGAAATGGCAAAATGTCGACCTCCTGATAATATCTCTGCTGCTACTATAACCAGATAAAATCAAACCACCTGTTAAATGGCATCAAAATACAGGAAATGACATCTATTCTACTAAAAGGAGAAACTCCAAAATGTGTTCAAATTGTCTACTTTCTACACCCATGCATGATGCAGATGCATTTGTTTCGGTGACTGAATATTACTGCTACAATTCAGATGCACATCGAAAAAGTATTAATCTTTGGCTACACACCTCTACCATGTTGTAATCATTACTGTCACATTCAAAGTCTTTCGGAAACCCATAAAAATTCTCTGTTGTTTTCACAGGTGTCTTCACTGCACCTGTTAAAGGTGTTTATCATTTCTCCTTCTTCTATCATGCTGGAGGACACAGTCAATCAGGGCTGAGGCTCTACAAGAACAGCGAGATGATAGTCAGGACATCTGATCACCAGTCAATCTCTGACGGAGCTGATAATGGAGGAAATGGAGTTGTCTTGCAGCTGCAGCAAGGAGACCAGGTTTATGTGAGCATGCCCGCAAATCATCATGTTTGGGCAGCTGACCACACCACCTTCAGTGGTTTCCAGATCAGTTAGAATCAGTGAGAATCAATGAATTCAGAAAGATGTTTCCAACAACCTGAGATCAATGATACCTCAGATTCCATTTAAATGTACATTTTGATTGAAACAACTGGCTGTTGCTGTCATATCACTGTGATCAACCAGAATATATCATTATTCCACTGAGTCTGAACTGTTCCATTTACTGTTTCGTGTCTCTATGTGAGCTTCACCACCCTCAGGTCCAATTTTGTGCACAGTGACATCAAATTTACCAGATAAAACTAAAATATGTAATATTTAATCATTGATCTCAGGTGTGAGGGAACTTCCTGAGTTCTTTCCAATATGATTCAGCTTTTGCTTGCTGTCTTATATATCCACCATGATATTACAATGTTTAAGTTGTTGGAAAACTAAATACAAGTAAACTCATTATAAAGGAGTTCAGCCTGGAGGGGGTTCAGACCTCTTCCTGTGTGTCTGTACAACAAGAGGATATATGTGTGGAGGAGTTTAAGGAGCAGGTGCAGGTGGAGGATGTTTGAGATGTTGTGATGTACGAAGGAAGAAGAACAATGTGTCTTCAACCTGGAAAATGTCACGACCAGGTAAAGAAAGGTTGAATAACAGCTTGAGTGAAATCATGTACATCCTGTTGTTGTCTACAGTTAATGTGTGTTATCTCAAAGTGCTGTAAGAACTGAGGAGAGACTGCCTCTCCTCAGTCATGTCTGTGTACTGTTGATGATGGCTCCTAATGCAACAATAAAAATCTGCTAAGCATCTGAATATTGTGTCACCTGGTTTGTGAGCACAAACTCTCATCTGCACAGAATTATCAGTAAAGATCTGCTGTAACATCATCTTTGATAAGAAAGTATTTACTTAGATGTCATATTTATGGAAGTTCTGAGAGGCAAGTGTAGAAAAAAATGTGGGGATCTATTTTCTGAGTCTGAACTAAAATGTAAATGTAGCAGCTAATTGTATTTTTGCATGAAAATCTTTTTAAAATTAAAATTGTTTCAAATATTTCTGTATGTAAGAACTTATAACAAAATGCGGCAAAGTCTATCACATATTGCGTTCAAGAATTTTATTACAAAATGTGGCAGATTATTACAAAATGTGGCGTTATTACATAATAAATTGAAAATGTATTCCATGATTACATATTGGGGCGTTATTACATAATGTGGTGCTAAAGGCACTTTAATGTCATGAAAGTGACGATAAACATAAAAATCTGATGGTCCAAAGATGATCAACACTTTAATTGTGGACACTACATGAGCTTCACCCCCCTCAGGTCCATGTGCCAATTTTGTGCACAAGATGTCACAAATGATATCAGAGAACTTGCCGGAAATTGGGC
The DNA here is from genome assembly GCF_900880675.1 of Sparus aurata. Lineage (NCBI taxonomy): Eukaryota > Metazoa > Chordata > Actinopteri > Spariformes > Sparidae > Sparus > Sparus aurata. Next base: position 14,579,689 of record NC_044196.1, on the reverse strand, counting down.
TGAATAATCACCTTCCCAGAAACTAATTTGATATCACTCAGCCTTTGGTTTTTCAGTGGTAGCTGCAGAAAGGAGATAGGGTGTTTGTGTGCCTATCTCCAAAATGTCATGTTCGGGCATTCAACAACACCACCTCTTTCAGTGGTTTTCTGGACAGTCAGCACCTCCAGAGGGATGAGTCCACAAACCTGAGATCACTGATGCATCTACTAACCTACAGTTACAGTTTAAATCTATATTCAAACTTCTGGTCAGATGCTAACTGCATATAGTTGGTTTTAATTATACACAAACTGCAAGTGTTTCTTTTATTCAATGACTGGATACAGACATGTCCCTTGTGTTACAAGAGTGTTAAATATATCTAAAAAAAGACAAAAGCTCATCAAGACATTTACTTGAATCAGGTCAAAGGATCTTAGTTTGAAAGCACCTGATCATCTATTTATAAGTAAAACAAGAGCAACTTCAGTTTAAGTCCAAATACATGGTTATTTCACTTGGTATGTGTATTTGGTTTTGTGTGTGTGTGTGTTCAGCTTTTGTTAAGACGTTTATGTTGATTGCACATTGTATCTTAAACCATGTGAAACAACACCTCCAGCAACTCTGTGAGCTGACATTTTCTCAAGTAAAGCCACATGGAGCTATTCACAGTCATGATCATACCCAGCATCTAGAAGTGCCATTCTCTCAGTTTAAATTCTCAGTTTAAATTCTCTCAGTTTAAATTCTCTCAGTTTAGCCTGACTTGATTTCAATTCAAGTCTTGTGAAAATGTTTTGAGTTCACATTATGTCAGTTTGTGTTTGTTTGTAGGTATGTATGGATGAATGTATACAGAGATTTGACTTGTGCACTTTGCTGTTTAGTGGAATCACTTTAGAACTGTGTGTTAAAAAGTCCTACACGAATAAAGCTATTGTTATTATTATTATTATTATTATTATTATTATTATTATTATTATTATGATCAATACCATCAATCAACTTGGTTACTACCATCAGTATAAAACACATCAGAATAACAGTCTTGTTTTCACATGTCTGAAGATGATAATCCAACAGTGTTTTAAAATTGTTTCTTCCTTCCTCCTTCAAGAAGAAGGAGAATCTTGTCAACCAATAAAAGAACATTAATCCTTCGGTTAATCAGAAAAAATGTCATTCACAATCACCAAATTTGGAATCAGGATTGTTTGTGTGTTTGATGTTAATAGATAAATACTATGTGTATGGGTCATAAGTGATTATTGAGAGGAGATATTTTTGTGACTATGGAACGTTTTTCGGGGTAAATCCTTCAGACTCCTACGACTCGGGTCAGATTTATGGGTTGATTTAAGGATGTTATGCTGTTATGTACGTTCTTTACTGCCTCGTCTCAGTGTCTTCTTTCTGTGGACACTGAGATGAGGAACTTTAATGTCATGAAATTGACAATAAACATAAAAGTCTGATGGTCCACAGATGATCAACACCTTAATTTTGGACAGTACATGAACTTCACCCCCCCTCGGGTCCATGTGCCAATTTTGTGCACAAAATGTCACAAATGATATCAGAGAATTTGGCGAAAATTGTGCTGACTAATCACCTTCCCGGAAACTCATCAGATATCACTCAGCCTTTGGTTTTTCAGTGGAAGCTGCAGAAAGGAGATAGGGTTTTTGCCTGTGTTTTTTCTCTTTTTCTAGAATCAGCAGGGAAAATTAAATTAGCTATTCATTTGAGTGTTTATTCTGTCTGTTCTTTGGTCACGCTGTCAGAGTGTTTGATAAGAAATACTTGATGAAATCGCCTGGTGAAAGTTCTGTAAACCAGTACACAGGTTGGCACAGCCTCCTGTTTTCCTGAGAAATTTCTTATGGTCATGAATGATGTTTTCTCACCACAAAAGTTTCTCTGTGATTGGTTGAGGGAGACATGTGACAACAACTTACCATCGATCGAACAATATAAATGCAGCAGCAGCAGCGATCCTGTTGATCACAGCTTTGGAGACGGAGCGAAGACGAGCCAAGAAAATATCTACTCAGCAAATCCACCATGTGTGAAACAGGTAGAATGAGACTTTCTTCTTCAAGATTTGAATTAATATGTGTTTTTATAACTTATAGCACTTTGTAGAAGGAGCTTTATACAGTTCACTACATTGACTTGTATTAGTTCACGGGGCTGAGCTGCCACATCCAATATGGCCACGACGTATAGCAGCAACGGGCAGACCCACTCAATGAGGCATCTGTGTATACATGTCTATGTATATATGTTTATGCAGTGGTGTGCACAGACATTTTTGGGGGCAGGTGCTCAGTGAAAAATAAGGGCACTTCATGCAGCATGTAGAACTGATGGCTGCCTTATTATAGCAGTGTGAGATTTAAAAAATAAGCCTTCTGCTTCCCTGCTGTAGCTGCCTAGAATAGAATAATAATAGTTTTAGTAATAGCCTATTTTTTAAGGTTGAATATAGCCTATTAAGGTAAATACAAAATTACTGCAAGTCTTGTAACATAGAAATAACTTGTTGGTACAAAATAATATAATTAGGTTTTGTGTCCGCTCTGCGCCTTCATGTTGACAGAGGTGTGTGCGGGTGGGGTGGAGGGAATATTAATTGGGGCATTTTTATCACACGCTTTTAATCGACGAGCACTTATAGATGATCATGTCAGCATGGGCCACCAAAAAACAAAAAAACAAAAAAACAAAAAACTTTCAAAAGGGCACTTGCTTGGTCCAGAGGGCAAAGGGCAGGTGCTTTAGCACCACCTAGTGTCTACCTGTGCACGCCACTGTGTTTATGTATACATGTCTATGTATATATGTCTATGTATACATGTCTATGTATATATGTCTATGTGGATATGTGCCGGTGTCAACTATGAACCTAGCTAGTTCCCGCCTCCACAGCAGGAGCTGAACAATAAATCTTACACAGCAAGAGAGGCAGGACTTAAGGCAGAGCAGCCAATCATCAGCCGGTCAGACCCAAAACCAGTGTGATTTTTGAAGACACAGAGCGGCCAGAGAAATGAGCGGCTGTAGTAAGGCGTTTGTGCTAAACTGCGGAAAAACTACAGAAAAAGTGTGGGTGTTGAACCCTCTCACCGGGCAAAGTCCCCCACGGGTGCGACACCCCTGGGATAATCCATATTTCATATATTCTGTGTCGTATTTATGCTTCGCCATGCTCAATTAGCATTTAAAAACAAACGTTGCAAGTCTTCTTCTATGCTGTCAATTAGCATTACAGGGCATTATAAGGTGTGTGAATAGACGCCACTCCCCTGCATAAAAAATCCTCTTAATAAAAGCACTGATTTTTTTTCTTAATATTTTTTTTTGCCCGGGCAAAAGCCAGCGGTCCACTGAAAATGGTTGAGAACCACTGACTTAAACAACATAAAAAGGACTTCTATCACAATTGTGAGTTTAAATTCAGAATTCTGAGTTCAAAGTCAGAATTAAAGTCAGACTTGCGTAAAAAAAGTCAGAACTACATTTTTTTTTCTCAGTGGGACTAATCCTCTTCCGTATGTTTGTATTATGATGGAATACAACATGTTCTACAACAGAAATGCTTCAATAAAATAACTGGATTGAAATATGTAAATTTCACACAGGCAAAACCAAGGTGGCATTCAGTGCAATGTTACAGAAAGGTGGTGAGGCGTATGGACCATTCAACAAAGACATAATTCTGGCTTACAACAAAGTGTTCACAAACATCGGTGATGCTTACGACAGCTGTACAGGTAAGGACATCACATGCAGCCTAAATCACCTGTAACTGTTAGATTGTTAATACAAACTGGCCTGATGAATATACTGTAGCTGTATATCATTATTGATATATGTAATCTGATTACTATCTGTGCCTGTTCAAAGTGCAACAGATTATCAAGGTTTAAGTTTACTGATGACCCGTGCAGTGTCAGACTGATAAAAATAAAAAACAAAATGTACCAGTAATATTATACCGTATATTAATCTGGGCATTCATACTAACTTTGAGAAGTAGGTGGGACTTTTCCCATTCTAGTAAAATGGCTGCAACACCCATTATAAATTAGTCATTGAATCAATTTACATATGTTGAGTGTTTTATTATCTTCAAACATGTTTTCTGGGGCACTTCCTCAGGATGAAATGGCAAAATGTCGACCTGCTGATAATATTTCTGATGCTACTATAGCCACATACAATCAAACCACCTGTTAAAGTCCGTGTAAACCAAAATCAGCCATTTTCTTCTAAACACATTAAACGGGTCATAAATGTGTTTACTTAAAACATGTAAAAGCCATTCGGCCATGTAGAATTTAATTTTGGAGCTAGGCTCACAAACAAATTTTCAACATTTCTGTGTTCAGGATTTAATGGGCGGGCCAGAAATCATGCAAATCATGGCCGCGTTAGGTAACGCGGCCATATGATTTGCATAAACCCCGCCCTGCTGCGGAAGTGGTATAAATACGTTCAGCGCATCGGCTTCAGCGGTTCTCCCACTCACTCTCCAGTTTCGGATTGCATTGCTTACAATAGTTTGCAGCTAGCTAACCAGCCAACCAGTCAGCTAACCAGCCATGTCTCCTCCACATCGCTCTGCATCTTTCCTGGATGCCACAGTGTGCAGGGTGACTGTGCTGTTAGCTTATTTAAGTTTCCTTCAGATGAAACGTAAGGAAACGGGGGAGTCCATTGACGCTGGTCAACTCCGTCCCGGCTTGCATCCTCTCCTCCGCCAACGAGGAGATGTGACCGCTGCTGACCGCCGCTGACACTCTCCGTCCTGCTGACGGCGGGTCCCACTGGCATGATGTGGCCGCCGCGCCGCAGCATGCCCTCCGTCCCGCTGACGGCGGGTCCCACCGGCATGATGTGGCCGCGCCGCAGCCGGCCCTCCGTCCCGCTAACGGCGGATCCCACCGGCATGATGTGGCCGCGCCGCAGCCGACCCTCTCCGTCCTGCTGACGGCGGGTCCCACCGGCGGTATGTGGCGGTAGTATCAGGGCCGCATTATTGGTGAGCCGTCCCAGTGTGAACGGATAATCCGAAGGCGCGGAGCGAGGGCGTGTCGATCTGACAGTCTGATAACTGCACAGGTCCTTCACTCAACTAAATACAGAGAAATGTCCCACAAAGCAACGTTACATGACCGAACAAAAGTAACGTAGTAACTATAACTGTATTTAGCAACTTATATGAGGAAAACAAATCCCACAGCTGTATGTGGAGAAGCGTCTGTCCTCCTGTCCGTCCCCTCCCTGTCCTCCCGACTCTTCCTCACATTTCTGCTCACAAAACAGCGTCTGTCACGCTTGTCACAAGAGTGTTTAACTCACCGAGTGTTTGACGAAAATAAATCACCGCGACCGCCAGCCCTCCTGACCGAGACTTAAGGAAACTGTCCCCCAGAAAACAGCCTCCGTCCCCGCGAGTGACAGAGTCAGACAGCGTCCTGTTTACTGATGGTGATTATGTATAATTATGTAATTTAGCGCGAAAAACTTCACTCCGTCACTTTCCAGGATGTTTAGTGGGTCAGGATCTCAATCAATACACGTTATAACAGCATCTATATGATTATAAACTGTCCGCGGGTTTAGATAGACAAGGGGAACACCTGGGGAACACCTGGGGAGACACCGACGTCTTTAACATGACGTGTAGCCCCCGCCGCATGGGCCCGGTTCCAGCGCCTCTAACTGACACGCCCCCAGCGTTTCACAGCAGAAAGAAGTGCTTGTTTTTCCATGATTTAGAGACCTAATTTTATATACTTAACAATTTTTTTAATCTTTCAAATTTGGCTCAGTGGTCAATGATACATTTTCTTTGGTGTGACAAACTCATAACACAATTTTTTTGCCGCTTTACACGGACTTTAAATGGCATCAGAATACAGGAAATGACATCTACTCCACTGAAACCTTTTTAAGAGGAGAAACTCAAATCATCATATCATATCATTTCCAAAAAGTAATTCATCTTTGGCTACACACCTCTACCATGTTGTAATTATTACTGTGACATTCAAAGCCTTTCGGTAACCAATGAAACTGATGAATTCTCTGTTGTTTTCACAGGTATCTTCACTGCACCTGTTGCAGGTGCTTATCATTTCACCTTCTTCTATCATTCTGGAGGAGAACATCCATCAAAGCTGAGGCTCTTCAAGAACTGTGAGAGGATAGTCATGACATCTGATCTCAAATCAGGCTCTGACAAAGCTGATAATGGAGGAAATGGAGTTATCTTGCTGCTGCGGCAAGGAGACCAGGTTTATGTGCGCATGGCTGCAAAGGGTTATGTTTGGGGAGATGACTACACCACCTTCAATGGTTTCCTGATCAGTTAGAATCAGTGGAAATCGATGAATTCAGAAAGATATTTCCAACAACCTGAGATCAATGATGCACCATTCAACTTCAAGTTCAAGTTCAACTTTAATTATTTATATAGCACCTTTCATACATGAATGCAGCCCAAAGTGCTTTCACAGAGCAAAATTAAAAACAATAGACAACAATAATTCAATGAGTAAAAAGCAGAAGGATAAATAAATACAAAGGCAGAGAAATAACAATAATTACAAAAGTGAGCACAAGCATGGAGTAAGAAATAAATATGTATACAGCTAAGAGTCAGGACATAAGAACTAAGTAACATAAAATAAACAAGATGAGAATACATTTTAAATGAAATAAATACAAATAAATAAAATGAGCTAAATGACGAGGCACCCTAATTAAAAGTCAGGCTGAGAAAATATGTCTTTAGCTGTTGTTTAAAAATCTCCACAGAGGTGGAGTCTCTCAGATTCAGTGGCAGACCGTTCCAGAGACGAGGGCCATAGTGTCTGAAAGCTGACTACCCATATATTTTCCCAGAAGTCTTGGGGACAACCAAGAGGCCAGCTGCTGAGGATCTGAGGGACCTGCTGGGTGCATATCTGTGAAGCATCTCAGAGAGATAAGATGGTGTCAGGCCATTTAGTGATTTAAAAACTGGTAGAAGGATCTTAAAATCAATTCTAAGACTAATGGGCAACCAGTGCAACGACTTTAAAATAGACGTTATATGTGTTCTCCATCTGGTCTTCGTCAGAACTCAGGCTGCCGCGTTTTGAACTAATTGTAAGCAGCCAATTGCTTTTTTTGGAAGACCAGACAGGAGTGCATTACAATAGTCCAGCCTAGAGGTTATGAAAGCATGCATCAGTGTTTCTGTGTTAGCCTGTGAGAGAAATGTTCTGACCTTGGCAATGTTTCTTAAGTGATAAAAAGATATTTTGATAACATTTCTGATGTGGGTGTCAAATCTCAGATCAGAGTCTAGGTTGATACCAAGGTTTTTTTCATCTGGTTCTTGGTGTGAAGGCCTAGTGACTTTAGGTGCACAGATATTTGCTCTCTCTGAGCTTTTGCCCGAAATATTATGACCTCTGTTTTCTCTTCATTTAGTTGGAGGAAGTTCTGTGACATCCACGTATTTATGTCAGTTAAGCAGTTTATTAAACTATCCAGTGGGCTGAGGTCATCTGGGGATACAGAAACATATAACTGGGTATCATCCGCATAGCTGTGAAATTCAACATTGTGCTTTCTAATGACATCACCAAGTGGCAGCATGTATAAATTAAAAAGGACTGGGCCTAGAATGGAGCCTTGTGGGTTATCTTCTCTCTGAGGAGAACTCCTGGCCAGTCAGATATGACTTGAACAAATCTAAAACCATTCCTGACAGAACAATCCAGTGTTCAGAACTGAGAGGTTATTTAAGTCGGTGTTTGTTCTTAGGTTGTTTACTACTTTGACCAGTGCAGTCTCTGTGCTGTGTTGGGCTCTAAAACCGGACTGAAACGTCTCGAAGATGTCTTCATTTAAAAAAAAAAAAAGTGTGTACTTGATTAAAAACGACTTTTCCTAAATCTTAGCTAAAAAGAGAGGTTTGATATGGGTCGGTGATTTTTAAAATCTGAGGGATCCAAATTACTTTTTTTGAGAATGGGTCTAACCATGGCAGTTTTAAAAGCTTTAGGGAAAGTGCCGGCGTGTAAGGAGTGGTTAATAATCGTTAATAATTCCTCAAATGTATTGAAATGTATAATTGAAATGTACATTTAGATTACAACAGGTGGCTGTTGCTGTCATATTACTGTGATCAACCAGAATATATCATTATTCCACTGAGTCTGAACTGTTCCATTTACTGTTTCATGTCATGAAAGTGACAATAAATATAACAATCTGATGGTCCACGGAGGATCAACACTTTAATTTTGGACACTGTATGAGATTCACCTCCCTCAGGTCCATGTGCAAATTGTGTGCACAGTCACCTAAAATTTACCAGATAAAACTCAGATATTAAATATTAAATCACTGATCTCAGGTGGGAGGGATTTTCCTGAGTTTTAACCAATATGCTTCAGCTTTTGCTTGCTGTCTTATATATCCACCATGATATTACTATGTTTAGGTTGTTGGGAAACGAAATACAAGTAAACTCGTTTTAAAGGAGTTCAGCCTGGAGGAGGTTCAGACCTCTTCCTGTGTGTCTGTACAACAAGAGAATATATGTGTGGAGGAGTTTAAGGAGCAGGTGCAGGTGGAGGATGTTTGAGATGTTGTGATGTATGAAGGAAGAAGAACAATGTGTCTTCAACCTGGAAAACGTCACGACCAGGTAAAGAAAGGTTGAATAACAACTTGAGTGAAATCATGTACATCCTGTTGTTGTCTACAGTTAATTAGTCCCCCCAGGAATCTGCGATTCCGCGATCATGGAAATTACTGCATATTTCTCGGCCGTCCGCGGATTCTAAGGCCTTCCGTGGAATATCACATTTTGCATGTAGTTTCATCCAGGCCGCTAGATGACGCTGTCAGATAGACTGGGCTCTAGATTCACAGTAGAACTACACTACCCACTGCATTGCTCTCCGCGGAATTTAAACTTTTTCTCTGCAGATTCCTGGGGGGACTAGTTAATGTGTGTTATCTCAAAGTGCTGTAAGAACTGAGGAGAGACTGCCTCTCCTCAGTCATGTCTGTGTACTGCTGATGATGCAACAATAAAAATCTACTGAGCATCTGAGTATTGCGTCACCTGGTGTTTGAGTACAAACTCTAATCTGCACAGAAGAATCAGTAAAGATCTGCTGTAACATCATCTTTGATTAGAAAGTATGCACTTAGACATCATATTTATGGAAGTTCTGAGAGGCAAGTGCGGAAAAAAATGTAGGGATCCATTTTCTGAGTCCGAACTAAAATGTCAATGTAGCAGCTAATTGTATTTTTGCATGAAAACATTTTGAAATTAAAATAGTCTCAAATATTCCTCGAGGACTGTTCTTTAAAAGAAAAACCCATTAGCCACGCAAAAATAAAGATGGCTTCCATTTTTCTGGAGGACAAAAGTTTGAGTTGTGAAACATGAAAGGTGAGGTGAACAGGTAAGGATGCCGGCAGCTTTAGATGAACAGCGGAGGGATTGATTACCCTCTCCACCTCAAATGGACCAATGAAGCGTGGAGCCAGCCTGCAGGATTCCACTTGCAGCGGAAGATCTCAGGATGAAAGCCACACCTTTTGTCCAGGTGCGGGGATGCGGTGAAGATCTGCAAAGTGTTGGCTGCTCCGGTTAGAGCACATAATGGCCTTTCAAGCCACCCTCCACACCTCTTTACACCGGGAGATGTGAGCCTGGACGGAGATAACAGCGACATCTCGTTCTTGAGCAGAGAGCAGAGGTGGTTGGTAGCCATAAGCAGTCATGAACGGAGTCATATCTGTAGAGGTCGAAGGAGCCCCGTGGAAGGACGATGAGATGCCTTACTCTTTGCGCACACCACACAGGCTGCCACAAACTGATTTATGTCTTTAGCTTGACCAGGCCACCAGAAATGCTGACGGAGGAATTGTAGCGTCCGCTGGGCTCCGGGTGACAGCTAAGCCTAGACGAGTGTCCTCACTGAAATAACTGGGACCGGACCTCCTCTGGTACGAAGAGGTGATTAGGTGGACCAGTGCCTGGATCAGGATGAGTATGTTGAGCTGCTTGCACAATTGTCTCGATCTCCCAGGTAGCGGCACCTACGATCTGAAGAGAGGCATGATGGTTTCAGGGTCAGGAGGGTGAGTGTCATCGGAGAAGAGGCGTCCTGCTTCTCATTCTTGGACCTGGGACGGAAAGAGAGGGTGTAGTTAAAGTGACTCAGGAAAAGAGACCAGTGAGCCTGGCGGGGGTTTAATCTTCATGCTGAACGTAGGTACTTAAGGTTCTTGTGGTCAGTTCAAATGAGAAACAGCTCCTGGGTTCCTTCCAACCAATGTCGCCACTACTGTAAGGCCAAAACCACTGCCAAAGGTTCTCTGTTACCCACTGTTACGACTTGCTCCGAGGCCGCAACAAAACATGGATAATTGACGCGTGATGAAACAAGGCAGTTACGTTTATTGACGATAACACAAATTAAATGTACAATGGAGTGTGGAAGTGTATGTCAGTGGTGTGGGAGAGTGCTTGTATGCTAGTCAAATGTGAGGTGCATGTTGTCCGGTGCAGAACAAAACAAAATAAACAACAGCAGCAGCAGCAGCAGCAGGGTGACGATCCTGAGGAAGAGAGAGAGCGAGGACTTGAACCAGCAGGCTTAAATCAACTGCAGAGCCAGGCACAGGGGCTCCCAATCAGCCATCCACTGCAACCTGCAACACAGACACAACCACACCCACTACACACAGGACACAGCCAAGGGCTGAGGGCCGTAACACCCAAAGCATAGTTTTTCTCCACTGGGGAGAGCCGTCGGGAGAAGTAAGCGCAGGGATGCAGCTTGTGAGTCGTAGTGCTGGGCTGAGAGAGAATGGCCCCCACACCTGAGTAAGATCGATGCGTCCACTTCCACCACAAACTGGCGAGCCGAGTCAGGATGCTGAAGAATGGGGGCATGTGTGAATAACCCCTTCAGTCTCTGAAAGGCAGCATCAGCGGAGGGGGTCCAGGTGAAGGGGGAGCTGGAGGAGGTTAGTTGGGTGAGAGGGGCGGCGACTCGGCGGAAGTCACGGATAAATCTCCAATAGAAGTTAGCGAAACCCAGAAACGGCGGCAGCTGCTTACGGGTTGAGGGGGTAGGCCATTTCTCCACAGCTTGGATCTTGACGGGGTCTGCTCTGAAGCCGTCCTTGAGCAATAACAAATCCCAGAAAGTTGAGTATTTAATGCCATCTTCCACTCTTACTTACTTAAAGTACCATCCTTCTTACCCACAAATAAGAATCCTGCCCTGAGGAGGGGAGACGAGGAGGAACAAATGAGGCTCGAATCCTTGGAGCTGTTGATATATTCCTCCATCGATTCTCTCTCGGGGCCGGACAGATTGTATAGGCGGCTGGATGGGAGAGTTGCACCAGGGAGTAAGTCGTAAGGGTGATGAGGTGGCAGGGACAGTGCTCAGTCTTTACAGAAGACTGGGGCTAAATCTTGATACACTGGAGGAACACAGGATAAATCTGGAGGTTTGGTAAAGGGCAAAGTCAGTCATAGTCACTCGGGAGTCAGGCCCCAATCAATGTGGGAGTTGTGAAGTTGTAACCAGGGAAGTCACAGCACCACTGGAGAACAGGGGGAGGGAATGACAGAAATTATTAGTAAATTCTCAGATAGCCTACGTTTAAAAAAACTTACGAGCGCAGGCTCGTTCCAGCCTGTCTCTGCTGCAAGAATTCAGAACTCCATAGAGTACTCTGCTGCAGACTGAGATCCCTGTCGTAAAAAGAATAATCTGCTCGCTGCCACGGAACCCTGCACTGGATGTTCAATATCTTTCCTCAACTCGCTTCTGAAAGAAGCATGAGAGTCCAGAATCAGAGAACCCCCCTCCCATAATGCTGTCCCCCACTGTGCTGCTTTTCCTCTTATAAGGTTCGCAGTATAGGCAAAATGGGACTTGTCTGATGCATAGCTATTAGGCTGTAAGTCAAAAACGTGTGAACACTGTAACAAGAAGCTACTACATGAATCTTTGTTGCCTGAATAATGCTCTGGTGGTGGAACAAAAGGCTCTTTGGTCGGGGGTGAAGAGGGTTGGGCTGTACCTGCGCTGGTGGTTGTGCAGAGAGCACGGTGACTTGTTGGCCAAGCTGGGTGATGTTGGCTGTGAGTGCTTGGAGGGCTTTCATGATCTGTTGGAGCATCTGATCGTGCCTGCCCATGAGGGCTCCTTGAGCATTTAGGGCCTGAGCAAGAGAAGTCGGATCCGCTGGGTCCATCTTTTGGCCAGATGATTCTGTTACACTCTGGTTGAACCTAAAAGCGGACATGAGGCTGGAGCCTTATTCCTTATTTGACACACACGTAATGTCACAGCAGGTGAGGGTTGGGGTTGGAGACTGCTGGGAGTGGGTCCAAGAGATGGAGGATGAAGGTGTGGTAGCTCATGGAGAAGCTGGAGAGCTGCGTGGCATGAAGCCACTCGGAGTAGTGCACGGCAGGTGGAGTGCTGCAGAGGGACTGAAGCGCTGTGTGGTGTGTAGCTGTTTGGAGGAGTGCAGGGCAGGTGGCGTGCTACAGAGGTGCGGAGGAATCGGTACACTGAAGTGGAGTCACTGGTCAGTCTGAGATCATGAGGACTGAGCCATATACTGCGTGTGATTAATGAAATAATCTGGCTGCAGGTAGCCTGAGGATCTGGTCTTTAAAGCGGGTGCTGATGATCAACCTGCTGCAGGTGCGTGTGTTTAAGATCCCTCCTGAGACTGCAAACTCCGCCCAGCCTTCCAGTGCACCTCTGCAAGCAAACAGAACACACAAGCACAAAAACACAACACAGACATCTGCAGCCATAGATTGTGACATATGATCTACTCTACGGTGCAGTTCTCACGTTCCCTTTCAGGAATTTGAAAGTTTGCAGCTTTTGTTAAGACGATGATCTTGATTTCTCAATGAGTTATGAAACAACGCCTCCTGATACTGTGTGAGCTCACATTTCCCAGAGAACAGCCAGAGAGACTTTTATTGTCATTATCATAATAAATCAAAGTTCCATCATAAAATACACGTCATCATTCATTGACAGATGAATGAACTGTGTTGATATCTCTGTTAGAAATGTATGGGTTGATTTAAGGATGTTATGCAGTTATGTACGTTCTCTTGTGCCTTGTCTCAGTGTCTTCACTCTGTGGACAGAGTCACTGAGATGAGGCAGTTTTATGTCATGAAAGTGACAATAAACATAAAAGTCTGATGGTCCACAGATGATCTCACGGTCAGGAATTTGAAAGTTTGCAACTTTTGTTAAGACGATGACCTTGATTGCACAGTGAGTTATAAAAAAATGCCTCCTGATACTGTGTGAGCTCACATTTTCCAAAGCCAGAGACGGTCGTTTATTGTCATTATCATAATAAACCAAAGTTCCATCATAAAATACACTTCATTGTGCCATATTCATTGACAGATTAATGAACTGGGTTGGTATCTCTGTTACTGCGCCAACACATGGCTCACCTCTTACTTATTTGACAGACGTTTGAATGTTCACATTAACAACTACATGTCCTTCACTGCTCCCCTCCTATGTGGCGACCTTCAAGGGTCAATATAAGGTCCAATCCTGTTCTCCCTGTATATGCAACCTCTAGAGGATCTGCTGAACTCTGCCTGTGATACATCTTACCATTTGATGATATGCAGTTGTACTTCTTGTTTAAATCAAATAACTTGAACAACCCGACCACCCCTCACAACTGTCTATCTTCTGTCGCAAAACTTCCTCCATCTCAATTCTGATAAAACTAAGGTCCTTGTGATCGGCCCTGATTATTTTTGTAAGGTCAGTTATCTTAACCTGCCCCTCTCCAACAATATCAAGACCACCTCTAAGAATCTAGGTACACTGTTTGACCAACATTTGAATTTCCAACCTCACATTACTAAACTCTCCCATTCCTGCTTCTTTCAGTTGAGAAACTTTGCTAATATAACTCCCTCTTCACAGGCATCACTCAGTCCTAAGTAGCTCGACTTTGACCGGTCTTAAATTCAGCAGCTAGGTTGTTAACAAATACCAGTTGTCAGTCAAATATCACCCCAGTTCACGCCTCAATGGCTTCCAGTAATGAACAAATACATTTCAAAATGTAATTAATCATATAAGCAATAGATTTTATATTATGTGTGTGGGTCATAAGTGATTATTGAGAGGACATATTTTTATGACTCTTTGCTAAGATTTTTTTTAGGAAAATCTTTTAGACCCCTGTGACCCGGGTCGGAAATATAGATGGATTTAAGGATGTTACGGTCTTATGTACGTTCTCTACTGCCTCGTCTCAGTGCCTTCACTCTGTGGACAGAGTCCCTGAGACGAGGCACTTTCATGTCAGGAAAGTGACAATAAACATAAAGGTCTGATGGTCCACGGAGGATCAACTCTTTAATTTTGGACACTGCATGACCTTTACCCCCCTCACATCTTGTGGCAATTTTGTGCACAAGATGTCACAAATAAAATCAGGCAATTTGGCAAAATATTGTGCTGAATAATCACCTTCCTAGAAATTCATTTGATATCACACAACCTTTGTCTTTTCTCTTTTTTACAATCTGTGATAAAACTAAATCAAAGTTCATTTCAATAATTGTTCTGTTTGTTAGTTTCTTATGGTATTACTCATCGTCTTAGTGTTGATGATACTTCATACTGAAAGTAATGTAAATCAGTGCAAAGGTTGACACAGCCTTCCATATAAAAGCAGCAGCAATGATCCTGTTGATCAGCTTTGGAGACGAGTGAAGACGAAAGAAGAACATTTCTTCCTGCAAACCCAACATGAGTGACCTTGGGCAATCCACGTATGCCATGGCAGAACAACTGATAGCTTTGGAAAACAGGCTGAAGACACTGGAGGGAGGTAGAATGAGACTTTCTTCTTCAAAACTTGAATTGATAATTTATTAAAGAGCAACTTTTAGTTTTCTGTGCCTGTGAAGGAAGATGTTGTGGATTTAAAAAGAAAAACAAAAAAGTGACATTTAATAATTAATTAATGGTAATCAATATCAATATGTATTCAAGTGCTGGTTTTGACACTGAAAAAGACATGTTTTTTATAAACAGCCTCAGGAGTGAAGCTGCTCTGTAGTCAGGCTAACAGACTGTGGCTGGTGGATGTGTTAATATTATTTATTTTCCTACCTCATTCAGTATGTTGGTTTTTCCAGACAACCATCACCTATATTCATATGCATCTGATGAACCTCAGTCTTATAACTTTGAGGCTGCTCGGCCTCCAAGGGGCCAGCAAAGAACAAAAATTAGGAGAAGTAACGTCCAATAGCAAGAAATTGATTCCTAACACAAAGTTCAAAAGTTTGTTACTGACAACAGTTCAACCTGTAGGGGAGACTGGGGTAAGATGAGCCATATTTCATATTTAGGATCACTACATCAAGGCAATCATTGTTTTGTCACTATATATTTGCATATATTTCAGGATGTTGTGCATCCCTTCAGACAAACAGAATGAGTGTAAACAGAACTGGTTCGATAATATAGCATGTCCAAAAAATGTGGTCTTGTGGCTCAACTTACGTATGGGATAAGTTGAGCCGGACCCCTACTCCCCCCCCACCCTTGTCCTCACTGCCACCCGACTCCTCCCTCACCTTCTCCCTCCCTACAGTCACTTCTTCACATTTATGTATATTTTTATTTATTAAACACAATTCAATAGGTACAATAACTTTTTTATTATTTTTGCATTAGGGCTGTCAAACGATACATTTTTTAAATTGTGATTAATCACATTTTGTCCATAGTTAACTCGCGATTAATCGCAAATAAATCGCTATTTTTTTGGCACATTTTTTTCTGTTCTAAATGTACCTTAATGTATTTTTTCATGTTCTTAACACTTTCAACAACATAAGAAAGGGAAAATATGCTTGCTTTATGAAAATGTTTATTCAACATCAAAAAATATCCTCTTATCCTAAATGGGATCCAAATATGATGATGTCAAATTTTGGCGAGGGGGGGGCTGGGCTCTCTGCATCTGCCATGTGTTTGGCTTGCAAATGATATCTGATACTCAACGTACTTCAATGGCAACTAATTTCATGTCAACAGTACGTGCAGATAACTTTTGTCCTATCGACAGAACCATCTGGCATTGTTTTGAAAGTAAATTTGCCGTTCATAAGTCCTTTCTCCATTTCCTTTCACTTTCGCTTTTCAGTCCCCTGTGTTTTTCCCGAACACCAACCCTGCTTCTTCTTCTTCTGATTCCCTTTCTTATTCTTCTGCCACCCTCTGGATCAAGACTATAGGTGCCACTGTCGGCCGTAAATCAAAAAATGCAAGTTTCTTTTTTTTTAATACCAAGCGTTAATCACACGTTAAAAAAATTAACGGCGTTAAGAGGATGTTGCGTTAACGAGTCATTAACGCGTTAACTTTGTCAGCCCTATTTTGCATATTACTGCTAAACAACTGTTTGTAAAAAAAACTTTTAACATGAGAATACCCTAAAGTGCGCTTGGGATGAGAACATGAACAGCTGTGTTTTGGAAAGAAAACACTAGAACTGAATTCTTGGTCCAGAATCATAGTTTCTTGGTGGCCTTGCTGACAGTAAGGTCAGTTATGGACTAGTACAGCGGTCCTCAATAGGTGGCCCCCGGGCCGCATCCGGCCCGCCGGCCTCCTGTTTGTGGCCCCCGAACTGTTATTCCTTCACCATGTATTTTGGTTGGGTCAGGACGTGTACACCGGGACTTGTCTCCATGCCAACGATACACAGACAGCTGGGTCACTCACCGCTGCGAGCGCAACTTTTAACCTTCACTTTCATTTTCGCAGCAGTTCGCGTATTCACATTTCGCCGGTGGTAAGAGATTGAAAATGGGCATGTTCCAAGTAAACTGCTATAAAAAGTCGACAGTGAAAATCAGCAACTCAGAGAAACAGTACTTGAAATTTGCATTCGCCTCCCTCCATCCAGGTCAAGACCCACGTATCTGACAGTGCAGCGATAACAAATACATAGTTTTACGTAACTTGACAAGTTCCACCAAGCTTCATCACAAATTTTCAAACATATACATTGTAACGGACGGGGAGTTTCTCCCGGCAAACACCCTTTCACTCACGGTGCCAAAATTTTTATCATCCTTGTTAAAACTCAACACCATTTATTTACAGAACAAACGACGTGAATTAACCCACAACCATCTTACATATCATCTTATTCACAAACACATTCACGAACCATAGTTACACCAACAGAATACCCAAGAGTCATTGCGCCATAGTCCACAAGGGGCATTACAATATGCCAGGAGAAGCTGTGATGAAGATTTCCAATTTGAAACGGCATCATGAGACGAAGCATAGGAATTTTGAAGAGACATTCCCTCAACATTCAGAGATAAGCACAACACAAATAAATGCACTGAAATCGTCAGATCAAGCTGCAAGCAGGATTCTTGTCACATCTATGTCACAATGAAATAAAATAATGCATGACTGAAGTGATCGGGCCGGGACCTCCAGCATGCCCTGGGGCGGTTTGCAGCCGAGTGTGAAGCGGCTGGGATGAGAATCAGCACCTCCAAATCCGAGGCCATGGTTCTCGACCGGAAAAAGGTGGCCTGCTCCCTCCAGGTGGGAGGAGAGTTCCTGCCTCAAGTGGAGGAGTTTAAGTATCTTGGGGTCTTGTTCACGAGTGAGGGAAGGACGGAGCGTGAGATTGACAGACGGATCGGTGCAGCGGCTGCAGTAATGCGGTCTTTGTATCGGTCTGTCGTGGTGAAGAGAGAGCTGAGCCGAAAGGCGAAGCTCTCGATTTACCAGTCAATCTACGTTCCGACCCTCACCTATGGCCATGAACTCTGGGTCATGACCGAAAGAATAAGATCCCGGATACAAGCGGCCGAAATGAGTTTCCTCCGCAGGGTGGCAGGGCGCTCCCTTAGAGATAGGGTGAAGAGCTCTGTCACCCGGGAGGAGCTCAGAGTAGAGCCGCTGCTCCTCCACATCGAGAGGAGCCAGCTGAGGTGGCTCGGGCATCTGTTTCGGATGCCCCCGGGACGCCTCCCTCGGGAGGTGTTCCTGGCATGTCCCTCCGGGAGGAGACCCCGAGGAAGACCCAGGACACGCTGGTGTGACTATGTCACTCAGCTGGCCTGGGAACGCCTTGGGGTCCTCCCGGAAGAGCTGGAGGCAGTATCCGGGGAGAGGGAAGTCTGGGTGTCCCTGCTCAGGCAGCTGCCCCCGCGACCCGGCCCCGGATAAGCGGAAGAAAATGGATGGATGGATGGATGGATGAAGTGATGGACACAATGTTTGAAGGCAAACAAAAAGAGGAAATATTCAACTATGTATTTTAATTTAAGTTAAAATGGAAATGACATTTTATTTTAGTTCGTATTTTGTTGTTTAGAATGAAAGGGACATTTTGTTTTGAATATTTCAGTATTATTGCATGTGGCCTGACCGACCTCAATACATGGACCTCTGAGTCATTGAAAAAAATCTTTGTGGCCCTTTAAGATTTGTATTTGAGTACCCCTGGACTAGTATCACATTTGAACAATCTGAACTGACACTCTCATCCTCTCATCATCCTTCCTTCCTTCCTCTATCTATCCTGTCTTCTCCATCTTCGTTAAACTCCTCCCTTCATCTTCCTATCGTTCCATCTATCCCCATCTCTCCCTCGATCCATCCATCTCCCACCTCCGCTGGGTGGCTCAACTTACCCCAGAGCTACCATTTTGACTTTATTAGCCCCCACAGCTAAAATGGTCCACTTTTATGCTAGGTTCATGACCTCATGTTGTAGCTCATAGATACCACAATTGATGTATAAAACCAATTTAAAATGATCTATTTTGGTCTAAACACAATTCTCATGAAACTTATAATAGACTAAATTCACTTTCAAGAGTGAACTTTTTTTTTTGTAAATAAATGTCTAACCACTTTACCCATGTGGTTCTTACCTTCACAGACTCCATGAAATGATGCCTTCCTCATAAATATTTGGTCACATGCTCAATGTTTTTTACTGTTTCCTAGCAACAAGGGGTGGCTCAACTTACTCTTTGGCTCAACTTACCCCAGTCTCCTACTAACCTTCAACCTACAAGATGCTCTTTAAGTCATGTTTGTACGGAACAGGATTAGAGTCAATTCAGAATTCTGAGTTCAAATTCAGATTTTAAAGTCAGACTTGTGAAAAAAAAGTTAGAACTCATTTCTTTTTTTTCAGTGGCCTTAATCCTGTTCTGTATGTTTGTATTATTGCATGTCAATCAAATAACAAGATGGAAATATGTTATTTCACACAGGCAAAACCAAGGTAGCATTCAGTGCATTGATAGAGAAAGGTGGGGCATATGGGCCATTCAACACAGATGTAACTCTGGCTTACAACAAAGTGTACACAAACATTGGTGATGCCTACAACAGCTCTACAGGTAAGAACATCACTTGTAGCCTAAATCAACTGTAACTGTTAGATTGTTGATACATTTTGCAAACTGGCGTCATGATTATACTGTAGCTGTATATCATTTAGTGTTGTCACGATACCAAAATTATGATCTCGGTACGATACCTGCCTAAAATATCTCGATACCAATACTGAGACGATACCACAGCGAAAAACTAAAACATCATCAAAAGTAATAGACTAAAATATTAGATGACATAAGACAAAACAAGAAGACAAGTGTCTTCTTGTTTGTTGTTCATTTGTCTTGTTTGCTCTCAGAGATTATTAAATAACCAGATTTTCCATTAAAAGCTCAGTGCTTGTAGTAAAAAAAAAAATTAACTACAATTTTATTCAGCATAAAAATAATGAACATAAATAACATGAACTGTAAGTCTGGCAATTCATAAAATAAGATAATACTTTATTCATCCCACAAAGGGGAAATTTGCAATTTGCATTTCATGTTGATAAAGTTCCAACCCTGGATTATTAACCTGCAAACTACATTAGTGCACTAAAGTACAACACAAATGACCCAGACCTGGTGAGGGCCTGTGCTCTAATCAGACCATTTTCTAATAATATAAATTACAATATATATTATAAATTATTGACAAAAATGTACATGCTATAATTATATTACTAGTACTCATTGACTTAAAATAGATAATTTATAAGTGGTGTTGTTGATGAGCATACTTGTGAACACCAGCGTATGTTCTGGTAAAGTTGATGTTACCAGTGTGAACGTTGTGTTTGCATACAAAGATGTGTGGAACCACATCAGACTGTTAAACAGTTAGCTTTACCCCTGACTGCCTCGTGCAGCTCTGATGTTAAAAAAAGTTCGCTTGTCACAAAAAAAAAAAAAAAAACTCGCTTGACTTCCATCCGGGGGATATTTATGTTATCTATTGCTAAACTGTAGCTCTTGGAACTCTTTGAACAAATCCGCATGTCTGTCAGCTAGATGTTTCGCAAAGGAGGGCGTGTTGGCTTCCTTGGTCATTACGGATTTAAAGCATCATTTACAGACGGATTTGTGGTGTCAGTAGTCTTGCCCTTACTGTCGGCAATGTAAGCGAAATATTTCCATATCTCGCTCCGTGCGTCTGCTTTTTCAACAAGCCTAGGACGGTCAGCAGGAGCATAGGCGCCAATCCCGTGGGTGCTCCGGTGCTCGAGCACCCACTGACAACGTTGAGCACCCACTGGCCAATCGGGATGGCCGATCAAAAAAAAAAAAAAAAAGAGTAGCCTACCTGCGTAGGCTGAGAATAGCCCCTCTCACACAGAGACGCTGCATTAACACTGCAGCGGCGGTTCGTCAATTCTCCGCCGTTGGTCATTCACACAGAGCGAAGCACCGCTGGAATAAAGACGAACCGCGATGTAATTCACACAGAAAGCTGCGCTGCCGCTCCTAAAGAGACGTGACGGTACACGTCATGATGATGACGTCGGGGTGTTTCCCAGGTGTCCCCCCTGTCACTCTAAACCCGCGGACCGTTTATTATGTGTAGTGATTGAGAACCCGGCCCCCTAAACATCCTGGAAGATGAAAGAGTTACGTTTTTCGTGCTAAATTACATTATTACATAATCGCCATCAGCAAACAGGTCGCTGCGTGACTCTGTCACTTGCGGGGACGGAGGCTGTTTTCTGGGGGAAAGTTCACTGAGGTCTCTGTCGGGAGGGCTGACCATCGCGGTGATTTCTATCAACACAACCACCTGAGTGAGCTAAAGGTTTTTGCCGGTGACAGACGCTGTTTTTGGGGCAGAAATGTGATGATGAGTTGGTAGGACAGGCTGGAGGACGGACGCTGCTCCGCCTACAACTGCGGTTTTTTTTTTCCTCATGTAGCCTAAGTTACCAACGACAGTTACAGTTACTATGTTACTTTTGTTTGGTCATGTAACGTTAATCGTTAGATTAGTCGACCAATCGAAAAAATTATCCCTAGATTAATCGAAAAATAATCGTTTGGGACAGCTCTAAATAAAAGTCAGTTTGTGACAATCATTACCTTGTCATTTTCATTTGAGCACCAAAAATAAAATAATAATAATAATAAATTGAGCACCCACGGGCAAAAACATAAATCGGCGCCTATGGGCAGGAGCACTCATGCTACTACTACTGATAATTTATCTGATGCTACGATAGCCTGATAAAGAATCAGACCACCTGTTAAATGGCATCAGAATGAAGGAAATGACTTCTACTCCACTAAAAGATTTTCGAGGGGAGAAACTCCAATCCTATGTTAAAATTGTCACACTGACATTTGTAATGCTTTCTACACCCATGCATGAAGTGGATGTATTTGTTTCCGTCACTGAATATTACTGCAAAATTTAGATGCATGTCCAGAAATGATTCATCTTTGGCTACACACCTCTACCATGTTGTAATTATTACTTTCACTTTCAAAGCCTTTCAGAAACCCATAAAACTGATGAACTCTGTTGTTTTCACAGGTGTCTTCACTGCACCTGTTGCAGCTGTTTATCATTTCACCTTCTTCTATCATGCTGGAGGACACCATGCTTCAAAGCTGGAGCTCTTTAAGAACAGCCAGATGATAGCCAGGTCATCTGATCACCAAACAGGCTCTGACACAGCTGATAATGGAGGAAATGCAGTTGTCCTGCAGCTGCAGCAAGGAGACAGGGTTTATGTGCGCATGCCCGCAAGTCATCATGTTTGGGCAGCTGACAATAGCACCTCATTCAGTGGTTTCCTTCTCAGTTAGAATCAGTGAGAACCGATACATTTGGAAAGATGTTTCCAACAACCTGAGATCAATGATGCACCGACTCAGTTAGCATTCAAATGTACATTTAGATTAAAACAGGTAGCTGTTGCTGTCATATTACTGTGATCAACCAGAATATATCATTATTCCACTGAGTCTGAACTAATCCATTTACTGTTTCATGTCATGAAAGTGATAATAAATATCACAAGCCGATGGTCAACAGAGGATCAGCACTTTCATTTTTGACTCTACGTGAGCTTCACCTCCCTCAGGTCCAATTTTGTGCACAGTCACATCAAATTTACCAGATAAAACTCAAATATTAAATATTTAATCACTGATTTCAGGTGTGAGCGAACTTCGAGTTTTTTCCAATATGATTCTGCTTTTGCTTGCTGTCTTATATATCCACCGTGATATTACAATATTTAAGTTGTTGGGAAACTAAATACAAGTAAACTCATTATAAAGGAGTTCAGCCTGGAGGGGGTTCAGACCTCTTCCTGTGTGTCTGTACAACAAGAGGATATATGTGTGGAGAAGTTTAAGGAGCAGGTGCAGGTGGAGGATGTTTAAGATGTTGTGATGTATGAAGAAAGAAGAACAATGTGTCTTCAACCTGGAAAATGTCACGACCAGGTAAAGAAAGATTGAATAACAGCTTGAGTGAAATCATGTACATCCTGTTGTTGTCTACAGTTAATGTGTGTTATCTCAAAGTGCTGTAAGAACTGAGGAGAGACTGCCTCTCCTCAGTCATGTCTGTGTACTGCTGATGATGGCTCCTGATGAAACAATAAAGATCTACTTAGCATCTGAATATTGTGTCACCTGGTTTGTGAGCACAAACTCTCATCAGCACAGAATAATCAGTAAAGATCTGCTGTAACATCATCTTTGATTAGAAAGTATGCGCTTGGATGTCATATTTATGGAAGTTCTGAGAGGCAAGTGTGGAAAAAAATGTGGGGATCTATTTTCTGAGTCTGATCTAAAATGTCAATGGAGCAGCTAATTGTAAAATTGTATGAAAATCTTTTTAAAATTGAAATAGTCTCAAATATTCCTCGAGGATTGTTCTTTAAAAGAAAAACCCATTAGCCACGCAAAAATAAAGATGGCTACCATTTTTCCAAGGTTGCTGCTATTCCCAGTCTGGAAACAATATTTTTTTTGGGCAGATAAATTGAATTTATATTTTTCTTCTTCATAGCTAAGGAGAGGCTTAGAAGCCATCTATAGTATCCTCTATTCTAGCATTTTCAGTACAAATTAGCAATTGTTAGCATACTAAAACTCCAATGAATAATATGGGCCAACTGACATATCGATAGGGCTTGAATATAAAATGAATGTGGGCCGGTGTTGTAAAGTGGGGAGCCAGTGGCCTCTTCCCAACTTCCTGTATCCTTTCTCAGACCATATACATTTTTAAACTCCACCTTTGCAGACACAGGAGGCAAGATAGGGGAGAACAAAAAGCGAGCTTTAATTTTACCAAAGCTGTACAATATAAACAAACAAGTGAACAAACGATGTGTCAAAATACCCAAAAAACAAAGTAGCAAAATAAAATGGCTAAACAAAGTGCAACAAAACAAATTCAATAAATCACACACAATGAACTGATGAGTGCATGGGGAACACAGGCTTAAAGGGATATTCCGTTTAATCCATGGTCTAAATCACCGTAAAACTGTGTTAGACTCCCTCTCGAGAGATCAAGTTAGCAGACCGCTAATTTACGGAGTTTTATCAACCTCAGAAACAACAGCACAACAACAATACACTGCAGTAAATGGATCCAAATATAAACTGCCACCAAAAAGCCAGAAATAATGCTCAGAACAGCACAAAAACTTCAGCAACAGTACAAATAGGGTCTCGGCACATAGTCCGGGGCATCTAACCTCCGCTAGCTTAGCTCTCTTTAGACCATGGATTAAATTTACACCGGAATATCCCTTTAAAATACAGACACACTGATGAGGTGAGGAGGAGCAGGTGAGATAACGAGGGGAAGGCACAGAGGAGAATCATGGAGGAAACAATACTGACAGACAGAGGGAGACAAACATGCAAGGAGGAAAGGGAAAAGACAGAGGGAAGAACATAGGAGACACTTAAGGCCACAAGTGGGCAAGGAATCAAAACATAAGACACAACACAAAGACACCATGAGAAGACATGAATCCTGAATCGTGAGAGAAATCTGTCAAAACCTGGCAAAGTACTCAAAACCCTCAAGAGTTCCCTCAACAATTGGTTTTCTCCAGGAACAAGTCGTGCACAGCTGGTAAAGACGATTAACTGTGGGAGACCTTCCTACTGTTCAGATGGAAGGTTTTTGATAATCTGTGCCAGTGCAGAAATATGTCTCCAGACTGCTCATAAACTTCTGTCCCTGTTTGGGTCAACCTATTATGTATATGCATCTTTTTGTTGTTGCTGTTTAAATGAGTTTTGAATGAGTGTACTCTGAGTGAATGAATGTTGGCCATGTGATTTGGGTCTTTAAACTTGTTGAAAAATATATTTTGGCTTGTTGTGTTGAAACTGATTTAAATAGAGGTGTCTGACTGGCTTGTACTTTAGTGCCAGTGAGTGGAGCAGTCAGGACATTACAGCAAATGTACACCGATGGAATTAGTTAGACTTAGACTTAGACAACTTTATTCATCCTTTTGCAAGGTTCCCTCAAGGAAATTGAAGTTCCATGTCACACACAGCACTGTTACACACATATAGAGGATCAAGAAAGAAGAGACACCAAGGTACCCGACACCCATATAAAGATAGAAAACCAAATACAATATATAATACATGGATATATAAATATAAACACATATATATATATATATATATATATATATATATATATATATATATATATATATATATATATATATATATATATATAAATATATAAATATGCAAGAAATATACATACATACATTTAAAATATACATGTAAATATACATATAAGTAAATAAATATAAAATAACACTGTAAGAATATAAATATATATTTGTACATGCATATATATACACACACATGTAAAACTGTACACAGGTACACAGTATCTGTTATGGTTCTGTTATTATTGCACATGGTTATTGCACATGGATTTTCATGAACAGTCCAGCATGTCTATAGTTTTATTTGGGCAGACCTCTCCTCCCTGTCCCTCAGTCTCTCTGTGTTCGCCCTCCTCCCCCCTCGTGAGGAGTTGAACAGTTTGATGGTACGGGGGACAAAGGAGTTTTTCAGTCCGTTTGTCCGGCTCTTTGGAAGGAGCAGCCTGTCGCTGAACCGGCTCCTACGGCTGCTGATGACAGTGTGCAGAGGGTGGTTGGCATTGTTCATGATGCCCCGCAGTGTGTTGAGGGTTCTCCTCTCTGCCACTGTCACCAGAGGGTCCAGCTTCATGCCGACCACAGAGCCGGCCCACCTGACCAGCTTCTCCAACCTGTAGAGGTCTACCTTTGATGTGCTCCCACCCCAGCACACCACAGCGTAGGAGAGAACGCTCGCGACCTCAGCTTCCTGCAGATGTTAAAGGATCGCAGCCTCCTAAGAAGTACATCCTGCTCTGAGCCTTCTTATAAAGCTGCTTGGTGTTGCTCGTCAAGTCCAGCTTGTTGTCCAGCCACAGCCCAAGATATCTGTAGGTCTCCACGACCTCCCAAAGTCAATGACCAGTTCTTTAGTCTTTAAGGTGTTGAGCTGCAGGTTGTTTGTGTGGCACCAGACAACAAAGTTCCTCACCAGGCTCTTGTATTCTTCCTCTTCATCATCTCTGATACACCCCATGATGGCTGTGTCATCTGCGAACTTCTGAATGTGACACGTATCAGAGTTGTAGCAGAAGTCCGCTGTGTACAGAGTGAAGAGGAGGGGGGACAGCACAGTCCCCTGAGGAGCTCCTATGCTGCTGATCACAGTGACAGACTTGATGTCCTTCAGCCTGACATACTGCAATCTGTCGGTGAGGTAGCTGTAAATCCAAGCAACCAGGCAGGGGTCCAGTCGCATTCTGATGAGTTTTTCCTGGAGTAAAAGGGGCTGGATAGTATTGAAGGCACTCGAAAAGTCCAGGAAGAGGATCCTGACTGTGCCGCTTCCCTTGTCCAGATGAGAGTGGTCTCGTGTAGAAGGTAGAGGATGGCATCCTCCACACCGACCTCTGCCCGGTAGGCAAACTGAAGGCTGTCCTCAGCGTGCTGTACCTGGGGTCTGAGGAGGTTGAGGAAGAGTCGCTCCAGGGTCTTCATCAGATGTGATGTGAGTGCCACCGGCCGGAAGTCATTCAGCTCGCTGGGCCGGTTCTTCTTTGGAAGTGGAACGATGCATGATGTCTTCCAGAGGGTGGGCACTCTCCCGAGTTATCTTCATAAATCAATTTGTCTCCATGCACATATGTATGTATAAGGAATTCCCATTTTCGAAATATATGTGCAAACCTACAGTAAAGTTCATATATTAGAATATATGTACAGCTCAAACAAATATGTATGTATGAAAATACTTTACGTAGAACTGTTTTGTGCCATATATGTCACATATAATTATTAATGCATATAATATGTATTTGTATAAATGTGTAATAGACCATCGATACATATATCTAACCTATAGACATCCTTTCATATTATTTTATATATGTGTACATAAACACATTCTACTATTGATATTTCATGTATGTTATGAACTCTTGTCTTTACATATATGAAGAACATATATGTATTGTTAACATAACTAGCAGCAGCACATATATGCATAGAAAAAATCGACATATCGTCATTTTTTTGTACATATGCAAATTTAACTATCATATATGAAAGTGAATTTTATGTATTAAAAATTAAATGTTTTTTTTTCATCTACAAACATACAAATTTTACTTATCAGCTTTGATCACTTGCAGAAGGTCAACAATTAGATGAGGGAGACGTCATTTTATCAGTGTTAGAACAATATATAAGTGTTACAGGCCTCAAGACGAGTCACCTGTTAGCAGAAGATATTTACCCTGTTTTCACAGGAAAGGAAGAGACAGGAGTCATCAGTCGCCGTTCCTCATAGCGGGCTGTTAGCTGTCTTTATTACACAGAATTTAGTATTCTTTTTCATATGCTCAGTTTCTCTGTTCCTTAGATAATTCACTCAACATGCTCCATAAGTCATCACAAACTCAATGATAACTGCACATATCTTTCAAACACATGATGAAATTACAAAACATGTCTGTGTGCTTAAAGTCACATTTATACTGTTTTAACCAGCAAAATAATGTTTTACTCTTGCTTTTAATATGTTTAACTTCTAATGTGTAGCATTTTCTATACTACTGCCTGTTTCAACACATCTTTCATATGCAAACAATACTGCAAGCCACATATCGACATACTCTTTTAACCTGAATGAGTAACTTTAGCATGAACATTCATATAACACACATTAACTCTTAACTTGCTACCGGTTACATACAGTCACCCACTTAAAATGAAATGAAAATAAATGCCCAGGAGCCACACAAAACTGAGTAAAAACATCGCCAGGCCGCCATTTTCTATTGTTATTTTTTTCAGGAGAAGGTAAAACTAATTCCACTCCGTCTCTCACAGTTTACAACATAGTTTCTCCAGCACAAACTTCATTCATACATCCCTAAGGTTTTTAACAGTACTTATACAAAACTTGAGGTCAGTTATCACACTTTACTAACCTGTTTTCACAGGAAAGGAAGAGACAGGAGTCATCAGTCGCCGTTCCTCATAGCGGGCTGTTAGCTGTCTGAGGAACGTCAGCCTGACGCAGGGTATTGCTACTAGCGCTCAATAAAGGGGATACTCCCCCTTGTGGTGGAGTGAGAGATGTGCACTCTGCTATAATCAATAGAAAACACCTTGGATCTGACTAGTTTTTCATACCAAATACATCAAATACAATTATACGATCAAATTTGTGACCATACACATTTGTAGGTGTCACATAAGCAGCGACAGGGATCCTCTAAATCACAGCTTTAGAGAAGAAGCAAAGACGAGCTACAGTCTACTTGCAAATCCAACGCGAGTAATCAACCGACTAAAATGGAAAAAATTTGCTCTTTGATGACAAATATTCTAAAATAGAGCCCGGACTCCAACACCTGCTCCTGACTTATTATGATGTTTTTCAGGACATTGATTATCTCATTTTCTGCCTTGATGTCTTGTAAAGCCTATAAAATTGTCAGGTTGGGGTTTTGATGACAGGAACAGGAACAGGAACATGAACGTGAGCATGAGCAGAGGCAGACAGATACATACAATGACCGGACAAAGACAAGAGGGAAAGCAGAGACTTAAAACACAGACACTACACTAACGATCAGACAAGAAACAGGTGAGGAGAGAGAGGAGGGAGGAGGCCAATGAGCGGGGGAAGCACAGAGGAGAAAACATGGAGGGAACAATACTAACAGACAGAGGGAGGATGAACATAAGAGAAACTTAAAGGACACAGTAGGGCATGGAAAATCAAAACATAAGACACAAGACATGATACAAAGACATGGAAATCAAATACAGGAGAATATAAGACACAAAACCATAATCTGAACATAACAAAGACATGACTCTTGAGTCATGACAAAAATCATATATTAACATTTGGGCAAAATGATACCTGAAGTATACATCAGTTAGAAGTTCAACCTTCAAGTTGCTCTTTAAACAATGCTTGTAATGTGATGAAATATAAAAGATAAACACAGCAGAAATGCCTTGAAAAAATAACCCGATGAGAACGTTTTGTTTTATAGTAGCTAAGGTGATGTTTA
Organism: Sparus aurata; assembly: GCF_900880675.1. NCBI lineage: Eukaryota > Metazoa > Chordata > Actinopteri > Spariformes > Sparidae > Sparus > Sparus aurata. The sequence goes on along the minus strand of NC_044196.1, from coordinate 14,550,572 downwards.
CTGCAGTGGCAGACCAGAGGGGTGTACTGCAAAGCCAGTTTAGTGGGTTAGCGAGGTATGTTGAGTCTAAAGCCAGGCTTCCCTGTATTACAAAGGTGGCTCTCTTTTAACCCAGCTAGATCACCATGGTAACTTATGCTTAGCTCATAACCTGGTCCCGACCAGGTTATGTTCAGAGTTTCAGCTTAAAATCGGCTATAAAGCGCCGCTGTTTCACTGTGTAACTCATTCGGAGATGGCGTCACCATTCATTGAAGCCCGGTGGACCTGGGAGCAAGAATAATTCGGGCAGCACTATGATGTGAGGGCTTCTTCGAGATCGCGCTGATCCGCTGGCATTTCCTGATGAAATTCTCTATGAGCGATTTAGATTTTCAGCCGAGGAAATACGGTACATTTGCACACTTATTGAGCCGAGTGTCAGGATTGCCACTCGAAGAAGCTGTGCGCTCACTGTCGGGCAAACTGTTTGTGTTGCGCTTTGTTTTTTTGCCACGGGAACCTACTTACATTCAGTTGGTGATGCAGAAAATCTGAGCAAGAACACTGCGTGTTGTGCCATCCGCAAAGTGGTCGTTGCTCTTACTGAAAAGCTGAATATGTTTGTAGTGTTCCCAAGTTATTTGAGCACAATGCTTGTTAAGGAGGAATTCTATAAAATATCTGGTAATGTACTTTCATACCCCTCTACATCATCAGTATTACTTGCTTGCATAATGAAATCTAATATATAGTTACATATAATATATGTAACTAGGATTCCCCAGGATCATTGGTGCTGTGGACTGCACTCATGTACCTGTCACGGGGCCCCTGGGGGAACATGAGGCTGACTATGTCAACCGCAAATCCATCCACAGCATCAATGTGCAGGTGAAATCTCAAAAATAATTTCTGCAGGTGATCGGTGGCACATGCACAGTGAATGTATAGGCTTTTATCAGTGGCACACAATATTGTCTAGACAGACTTTTCACATGAGTGAAATATCCAGTTGCATTAGTCTTTTTAAAGGAATCTCTTTATGCTTTCCACCTTTGTGCAGTGCTCTCTTTAAATTTAACCAGAAATCCTGTTAACAGATGAGGAGGCAAGATAGCCTGGGTCCATACATGACTCCAGAATTTTTCGTGAGTCTGCACTGGGTCACCAGTTACAACAAGGTAGGCTATATGGTAAATAATCCTATTTTCTTCTTTTTCACTCCTTTAATTGTTGAGAATGACAAAGTATTTATTTCTCTCTTCATTAGGCCTCTTTGACGGACTGCTGGTGGGGGACAGAGGGTACTCCTGTACCCAGCACTTGATGACCCCCTTTCCTGTGCCTGATGGTACGTCTTGAGCGTGCTTGTGGAATCATCGCTGCATGTGTGGTGCTGCACAACATCGCAATGATGAGGAAAGAACAAACCCCTCATGTGCCATTAGCAGCAGCTGATATAATTGATCCGGTGACAGACCACCCAACTGGTGTAGCCATCTGGCAGGCAATTACTGCCCAGTATTTTACCCGCCAGTGATGTGAACAATAAAGAGTCATTCACTGAATGTGTCTTCATTTTTTTTATTGCAATGTCTGCATTTGCTGGGAAGAAAAAGACAGAACAAGGCATTAGTACATAATGTCATGCTATCAAACCATTTAAAAAAACATACCATTTAATAGAATACCTTTTTTTTAAACTCCAAGACTTCAATTTCAAGTTTCAGTTTTTTTATTTCCAGTTCCTTTTTCACATTGTCCAGCTCCAGATTTCTTTTATACACTGCAAGGAGTGTGTCTGTGGTCTGTATGAATTGTTTTGGTTGAAAGAACACTGGCATGTTTAATCAAGCAGTTTTACTTTTTACAACACCTTTATCTTAGTCATATATTGTTTAACTTTTCATACAACCCTTACAGTTCTTTCCCTGCCTTGGCCAGACGCAGAGGTAGAGGCTGTGGGCAGGGTTTAGATCATCTTCCTGTGAAAGATAGCCACCAAGTTAAGTCACTTCATTATGTGTAGGCCTACTTAAGATGAGAATGTAAAAATGCTCTCCTACTTCGGGCCTCTCGGACAGCACAGACACCGTCTCCTGGTCATCAATTTCACCCTGAAGAATGATTTCAGAGGTCTGCATGATATTGGGCTGATCACAGCAAATGCAAAGTACCTGACACATTGCTGTGATAGTTACCTCTGGGGTGGTGCAGGGAAATTGCCCTGGCGGCAGCAGCACCATGGTGTCTCCTACAACTGAAATAACACAGTGGATTTTCCTGCCTGATGCCAAAGGGAAATGTTAAGTACTTTACTCTTGACATACCATGGACAAAAAGGTTGTCCTGTGAGCCGCCAGCACTCGGGTCCGACCTGAGCCCCCCTCCGATTCCCTCCATTATCGGACGACCCTCATTGTTGGAGAGGGCCAGTCTTCCTCTTGTCATTCTTCTTCCTGTTGGCTTAAGATAGTGATGATATTACAATAAAATGGGATACAGTATATTATCCACACACTGACAAAATGATGGGGCAGCTTGGCTACATACCACTCTGAATTATGTTTTTGTATTTGGCTCTAACTTGCTGCCATGTCCGACTGCTGCTTCAACATCTTAATAAAATGCAATATGAAATTTTAATTAGGCCACCCGAGTATTTATTTGTCCCAGATAATGAGTAAAGTTAATTATTTCTTTGATGTGACCATGAATAAACTGACGAACTGATCAATGTTTCACCCGTTGTAGGGCAGTGTACGCCCAAACACAAATCTTACAGGCTTGAGCTATTTTCACTGTCAAAAAGGTCTTTATTGTCATTGTACAGGGACAGTTGCTACATTTGCTTGTTCATCCCGACACAGTGATACAAAAGAAAACACTGAACATTTATAGCCTACGCACACTCAGCCTCGCTTTCAATAAAACACACACGCGCATTCTATAACTGAGATCAGTAAAATGTGAAAACAATATAGACATCATTCAAAAATGAAAAAAGATAGTTGTTGCTTCAGTTTATTTATTTTTTAAATGGATGAGGGTTAATATGTAAAAGTTGCATAATGTTGAGCTTTCAGAAATTAAAACACTATGGGCTTAATATAATATTGATCATAATATTAATCATTGTTAACTTACGCATTTACACGGTCAGCAGTTTTCTGCCAGCAGCCCTCCCTCGCTCTGTTGGCGGCGACAGTGTTACTTTTTACCGTGATGGTTTCTTTGAATTCTTCATAGCCTTGCATAATGAGAAGCTGCTCGTCTTGTGTGAAATATGTGGCCCGGGATCGATCCATTTTCGCACGGAAGAAGAATAATATGACGTCAGACGCCCCCTTTTATGTGAACGCGTGCAGAGCACAAAGCAGAGAACCGGACTTGACAAATTAAGTTGATAACCACCGTCGCAGTACCGTTTAACTCTGATTGGGGACTTGGGGCTTTGTTGAGCTGCATCATGAGCACAAAGCCTGGCTATGTTGAGCCCCCTTCGCAGTAAAACTTTGCCCGACAGTGAGCGCACAGCTTCTTCGAGTGGCATTCCTGACATTCGGCTCAATAAGTGAGCAAATGTACCGTATTCCCTCATCAGGAAATACCGGTGGATCAGCGCGATCTTGAAGAAGCCGCTCACATCGGAGTGCTGCCTGAATTTTTCTTGCTCCCAGGTCCACCAGGTTCTCAATGAATGATGCCATCTCCAAATGAGTTACACAGTGAAACAGCGGCGCTTTTATAGCCGATTTTAAGCTGAAACTCTGAACATAACCTGGTCGGGACCAGGTTATGAGCTCAGCATAAGTTACCATGGTGATCTAGCTGGGTTAAAAGAGAGCCACCTTTGTAGTTCAGGGAAGCCTGGCTTTAGACTCAACATACCTCGCTAATCCACTAAACTAGCTTCGCAGTTGGGGTGGGAACTGTGGACCTCTCTCTTCAGACACAACTCTGGTTTTTAACACAAACATCACAAACATTGGTGGACTCGACAACAACACTTCAGCTAAATACATCACATGCTGCCACACTCACAATCACCTGAGTGGATTGTTTGGAGTGCTGTTGAGACATTTTACATAGTGGTATAATGATTACAGCTGCATATTCAGTTACACCCCTCACCTGTTTCAGAAACTTCTAAATCTGATGAATACTCCATTGTTAAGGGTATTTTCACTGCTCCTCTTGCAGGTGTTAACTCACTTTACCTTCTCCTATCAAGCCGAAAAAGATAATTAATTTAGGGCTGTCACTGATAAAGAACAGTAGCGTTGTTGTCGAGGGCGCTGATAACAATCAGAAAGGCAAATACCTCACTGATAATGGAGGAAACTCTGCAGTCCTGGAGCTGCTGAGAGAAGACAAGGTGTCTGTTCAACTGCCTGAAAACCATCATGTTTGGGCACACCTCCTTCAGTGGTTTTCTGTTCAGTCAGTAAGTCCAGACGGATGAGTCCACAAACCTGAGATCAACAATGAATCTACTATATTACCAATACAGTCTAAATTTGGATTAAAACTTTTGTTCAGATGCAAATTGCATTTAGTTGGTTTTAGTTACAAATATACTTGCTCAAAATGTAGATAAAACTCAACTATAAAATATTTAATCATTAATCTGATGTGTGAGGGAAAAGTACACATCTTTTAATAGATATCTTGTATGTTCTACTCTACGTTGCAGTTCTCACGTTCCCTTTCAGGAATTTGAAAGTCTGCAGCTTTTTTTTAGATGATGATCTTGCTTGCACACTGAATTATAAAAAAATGCCTCACGATACTGTGTGAGCTCACATTTTCCGAAGAAAAGCCAGAGACAGACATTCATTGTGTTTCTCTCATAATGAATCAAAGTTCCATCATAAAATACATTTCATCAAGCTGTCTAAATTGACAGAATGATGAACTGGGTTGACATCTCTTTAAGGATAGAAGTCTGATGGTCCACAGATCATCAACAATTTATTTTGGGACATTGTATGAGCTACACCCCCCTCACATCTTGTGCCAGTTTTGTGCACCAGATGTCACAAATAATATCAGGCAATTTGGCAAAAAAAATTGTGCTGAATAACCACCTTTCCAGAAACTAATTTGATATAATATCATATAATATATATTTTCTCCTTTTTATCAATCTTTCATAAAACTAAATCAAAGTTCATTTTAGTGTTTGTTCTGTTTGTCCTTTGTTCGTTTCTTATCATATTACTCATCGTCTTATTGTTTCTTAATAATACTTCCTGCTGAAACTTCTGTAAATCAGTACACAGGTTGGCACAGCCTCCCATTTTCCTGAGAAATTTCTTACAGTCATCTCTAGAGCCAGGATGATGTTTTCCTACCACAAAAGTTTCTCTATAATTGGTTAAGGGAGACATGTGACAACAACTTACCATCGATGGAACAATATAAAAGCAGCAGCAGCGTTCCTGTTGATCACAGCTTTGGAGACGGAGAAAAGACGAGTGAAGAACATGTCTACCTGCAAACCCAACACGAGTGATCTGGGGCAGTCCCTGTATGCCATGGCAGAACAACTGATATCTTTAGAAAACAGACTGAAGACACTGGAGGAAGGTAGAATGAGACTTTCTTCTTCAAGATTTGAATTGATAATTTATTAAAGAGCGACTTTTAGTTTTTTTGTGCCTGTGCAGGAAGATGTTGTGGATTTAAAAAATACAAACAAAACCAGTGATATTAAGTAATGAATTAATGGTAATCAATATCAATATGAATTCCAGTGCTGGTTTTGACACTGATAAAGATAAGGTTATTTATTATCAGCCTGAGGAGTTAAGCTGCTCTGTAGTCTGGTGGTTTTGATCTCCTGCCACGTGGCAGCAGGTGAACAGACTGTGGCTGGTGTGTGTGTTAGTAATATTTATCTTCATACCTCATTCAGTACGTTGGTCTTTTCTGACTACCATCATCTATCTTCATATGCAAGTGATGAACCTCAGTCTTATAATTTTGCAGCTTCTCGGCCTCCAAAGGGCCAGTAAAGAACATAAAGGAGGAGCTGTAACGTCCATATGCAAGAAATTGATTCCTAACACTGTGTTGTTTCACTCCACAATGTTCAAGTTTGTTACTGACAACAGTCCAGTCTGTACTAAACTTCAACCTACATGTTGCTCTTTAAGTCATGTTTGTATGGAACAGGATTATGGTCACTTGAACAACAACAACAAAAAGACTTCTTTCACAATTCTGACTTTAAATTCAAAATTCTGAGTTCAAAGTCAGAATTAAAGTCAGACTCCTTCTTTTTTCTTGGTGGCCCTAATCCTGTTCCGTATGTTTGTATTGTGATGGAACACAACATGTTCTACAAGAGAAATACTTTAATCAAATAACAGGATTGAAATTTGTTATTCCACACAGGCAAAACCAAGGTGGCATTCAGTGCAATGATAGAGAAAGGTGGGGCATATGGACCATTCAACACAGATGTAACTCTGGCTTTCAACAAAGTGTTCACAAACATCGGTGATGCCTACAACAGCTCTACAGGTAAGCCTGTTGCCTAAATCACCTGTAACTGTTAGATTGATGATACATGTTACAAACTGGCCTGATGAATATACTGTAGCTGTAAATCATTATTAATATATGTAATCTGATTACTATCTGTACCTGTCCATCAAGGTTTAGATTTACTGATCACCCGTCACCAGTAATATTATACTTTATATTAACAATGAAGTGTAGGTGGGATTTTTCCATTCTAGTATAATGGCTGAGACACCCATCATGAATCAGTCATTGAATCAATTTACATGTGTTGAGTGTTTTATTATCTTCAAACATGTTTTTGGGGCACTTCCTCAGGATGAAATGGTAAAATCTTGAACTACTGATAATATTTCTGATGCTACTATAGCCAGATAAAATCAAGCCACCTGTTAAATGCAATCGAAATATAGGAAATGACATCTACCCCACCAACAGTTTTAAAGGGAGAAACTCCAAACCTGTGTTAATGTTGTAATTATTACTGTGACATACAAAAGCCTTCCAGAAACCGATGAAATGTATGAACGCTGTTGTTTTCACAGGTGTCTTCACTGCACCTGTTACAGGTGTTTATTGTTTCACCCTCTTCTATCATGCTGGAGGAGAACATGCATCAGTGCTGACGCTCTTCAAGAACAGCGAGATGGTAGCCATAACATCTGATCACCAAACAGGCTCTGATGGAGCTGATAATGGAGGAAATGCAGTTGTCCTGCAGATGCAGCAAGGAGACCAGGTTTATGTGAGCATGCGCGCAAATAGTCATGTTTGGGCAGCTGACTACCACACCTCCTTCAGCGGTTTCCTGCTCAGTTAAAATCAGTGAGAATCAATGAATTCAGAAAGATGTTTCCAACAACCTGAGATAAATGAAGCACCGACTCACATACCATTCAAATGTACATTTAGATTAAAACAGGTGGCTGTTGCTCATATTACTGTGATCAACCAGAGTATATCATTATTCCACTGAGTTTGAACTGTTCCATTTATTGTTTCATGTCATGAAAGTGACAATAAATTGTAAAAAAATCACAATCTGATGGCCCACAGAGGATCAGCACTATCATTTTTGACTCTACATGAGCTTCACCTCCCTCAGGTCCAATTTTGTGCACAGTGACATCAAATTTAGTCGATTAAGCTCAAATATTAAATATTAAATCACTGATCTCAGGTGTGAGGGAACTTCAAGTTTTTTCCAATATGATTCTGCTTTTGCTTGCTGTCTTATATATCCACCGTGATATTACAATGTTAGAGTTGTTGTGAAACTAAATACAAGTAAACTCATTATAAAGGAGTTCAGTCTGGAGGGGGTTCAGACCTCTTCCTGTGTGTCTGTACAACAAGAAGATATATGTGTGGAGGAGTTTAAGGAGCAGGTGCAGGTGGAGGATGTTTGAGATGTTGTGATGTATGAAGGAAGAAGAACAATGTGTCTTCAACCTGGAAAATGTCACGACCAGGTAAAGAAAGGTTGAATAACACCTTGAGTGAAATCATGTACATCCTGTTGTTGTCTACAGTTAATGTGTGTTATCTCAAAGTGCTGTAAGAACTGAGGAGAGACTGCCTCTCCTCAGTCATGTCTGTGTTCTGCTGATGATGGCTCCTAATGCAACAATAAAGATCTACTTAGCATCTGAATATAGTGTCACCTTGTGTTTGAGTACAAACTCATCTACACTGGCGAATTCTCATGACATGTACATTTCCCTGCGTTAAAATAGGAAATATAACTTTTATCTGTCCAACTGTCTGACCGATGGCAAAAACATTACTTTATTTATTTTACTTTATATTACCAGCTTTATCCTTACCGCAGTGTATTAGTTTAGAAATATGTTTTTCCATATTATACATTACAGTAACTCATGAACTAAATACCTAATTGCTGATAAAATGAATACGTCATAGAATGATTGCAGGTGAGGGTAGACTGGACATTAAGGATAGATAGATTTTATTCTACAACAACCAAGTTGTACAGCACATAAAATACACAATATCAGGTTTGATATTCACTTTAGATCACTTTAATGACAACAGAGACAAGGGTGGTGGAATTTATACAGTTTTAACAACATTACAACAAACCTACATGTTACATCCAGTAACAACATACACATACACCACTACCATTCGAAAATTAATATCTCATATCATTTAGACACTCTCGGGCTACAATGTGTGTGTTTACCATTTTACCTTTCAACTACACATTTATCAGCCTCTCAAAGTCTGTCATTAGGATCAAATATAGATGTATTTTCTTTTCCAAAACAACCAGGAATGTTTGAAACAGATTTATTTGATGTGAATAGTCAGCCCATTCTCACTCAACATATCAAATACAGCAGCCTTAGCAGACATTTTTAGTGCTTATACCTAACCAAGTAGTTTTTGTCTAAACCTAATCAAGTAATTAATAGTCAAGTCATGTCATTGTTTTTGAACAGAACAGAGAGCCTTCTTTTGACAGGCTAACCACACATTATATATTATGTATTACTGCTGAGTGGGGCAGGTTAAGCACCATAGTTTGCAGCTGAAGGCAACTGACCACGCTGCTGAAATTGATGAGTTGGGAGTGAGAACATGTTTGAATGTTGGAATGGTTGTATTCAATAATCATGAAGGATAATCTACACACATAGAATTTTGGTTTGCTTACAAAATGCCTTTCATTAAAATGTGAACTGTACAACAACCTTGCAACTGAAAAATATAGTATTTAAAGAAACATTTTTTACTCAAATGAAACACTCATCTGTCTTTCTACCTTAAGACTGTGAAGGTTTGCAAAATCATTCATAATATACCATACAGCCTCATTTCCCATTAGGAGGACTGGGATAAAACCTAAAAAAATTAAACATCATCCCTGCAGCACTCTATCAATACACACCTATTCTCTAACAGTTTTTAACCCAGCACTATAAAAAGTTGAAAAATAAATTTGGCTCTATCTCCCCCGGGAGGAGCTGCTGAGCCATGCTGACACCCTGCCACACACACACACACACACACACACACACACACATACACGCGCGCGCGCGCGCAAACACACACACACATTCTTTCACCTAATAACAGTTTGTTTACTAAAGAAATTTTCTTTGTTTCTTCCTGAAGTTCATAATTAACTTTGGTGTCATCAATATTTAAACATTTCTCTGTAATACAGATGTTACAAATCACAACAATCATAGCAACTTCATTTACTTGGAGTTACATTCTGTTTTTATAACAAGATTAATAGGCTTAACTCTATGAAGGAAAAAACAATCAGGATAAACGTAGGAGGAAAAAATGTTCATTAGGAATATCTCTTCCTTTTCGTTTTTAATTATTTGCTTTGAATGGATGTATTATCAGATTTTTTTAGACCTTTAAAATCATACAGTCCCTAAAAACTCCCCTGACAAGTATTTAAAAGCAAGATACATTTCACAGTGTACCTCTGTTCCCAGTCTTTACTCACATGAATGTAATTTGGTTTCAAGTCCCCTGTTAGTGTGAGTGTTATGGCTCCCAGGGCCACTGTTATATGGGTTCAAGAGTGCGCGCATACACACACACACACACACACACACACACACACACACACACACATGAAAGATGAGCATGTTAAAATGCATAGAGATCGTGTGTTCTGCATAACATATCCTGTAGAAATAAGAAACATGTTATGCTTCTAAAGACAACATGACATTATTATTGATATTTATGATCCTCTCAGATAGATTAGTGATAGATTATGTTGATTAAAGTTCAAACCTTAAACATAAACCTTACAAGCTGAATACAAAGCAAGATTTAAAAAAAAAAAATGCACTTCAGTAGGTTTAGGTAACTAAGAAAGAGGATTAGGGCCACTTTAACAAAAAATAATTCAGAAAGTCTGAATTCTGAGTTTAAAGTCTGACTTCAGAGTTTAAAATCAGAATAATGATATTTAAGTAAGAATTCTGAGAGGAAAGTCTGAATTGTGAAAAAAAAATTCCGATTAGGACCAACATTTTCAGTGGGCCTATAATCCTCGTCCATTGGTGACAAATAGGTGAATCCTGCTTGGTCTTCAGTAAGAAAGGTCTGATATTAAGGGTCCATCTTCACCACTTGTGCATCCTTCTGTTCTTCGTGGAAGATCTTTTTGTCCGTCTTTATCCAGGAAAATTTAACATCTGTGATCCCCTTTTCTTTCATCCTCTCCTTCATCTGGAAAACACAAAGGTTTGCACCAATAATGATTAAAAAAAATAAATAAAATAGATGAGAGTTCTGGGTGAAATGGAAGTCATCACTATTCTGACATTTATGATTCTGGATAATAATTTCCAATAAGAAACTGTCACAAAACATTTCTGGAGTTTCAGAGCAAAACAACATTGCAGTATTCTCCTAAACAACTAAAATAGATGGGGACCTGTTTTAAAACTTGTGAAAATAATCACTCAATATGGCTCGCCTGTCTCCCACATCCCAAATGCATTTGTTACATGCACCATTGCCACAAAGCTGAGCTTGTGCACCCACTTTAGACGGCATACGTGCAAACACTGTTAGCTTAGCAGCTTCTGTTTTTTTATTATTCGTTCTTCTATGTTTTCTTTTGAAGTCCCCAGCTACTTCAGTTTTTTAGGTTAATGCTGCAACGCTGTTTTGCTCCAGAAAGTTTTTAAGGACTACAAAACTACCTGACTTTACATCGGTATGAGGACAAGTAGAATTTTCATTTTTGAGGGAAGAAATCCTTTAACCACATTTGTGATGAGGATGATGATTACCAGTTTCAAGATTGCGTCCGTCACGGCAGGGTTATTCAGGTCGATTGTGGATTTCAGTGCAGTCAGCTTCACAGTAAACAAGTGCGACTTGTCTGGTAATGAGACACAAAATTAGATGAGACTGTAGTTGTGTTGAGAAACGATGCCACATGATTATTTATAGAGATGAAATAACTCACTGTTTTGACACATGAAATGAAGCTTGGCGCCACAGTTGTGCTCCACCCACTTTCCAGGGAGAGTAGCATTAATCACACTGGCAGCACAGTTATCAGACATATGTAGCGGGTGTCCATTGGCCCAGTTGTCATACAGGTTTTTGTTTTGGCCATCTGACCACCACCGCCAGGTCACGCGCTTCAGGCCGATCCAAACTAACTGGTTATTTGGTAGCTTACTCTGGATCATCGCATTCTCGGTTTCATTCCTCACACTGGCCAGCTCTGTGTGGTGCTGATGGCAGTAGGCCCGAGCGTCATTCCAGTTCTCCTCATGGTTTATAAAGAAGTATCTTTTTTCGGAAGTGGGTGACAAATCTGAAAGGATTTTCAAAAGCACATAAAAATAGCTTTTCTCTCTTATTTCATTTACTGCTGCAAGTTACAGTAATATTCATTATCAGTGAATCTGCTAGATGTATCTAATTAAATTAATCATTTAGTAGTTTGGCATAATAAAGGAAGCAAATCTTCACATTTGAGAGGCATTTTTGCTTGATACTGCTGTGAAAAAAAACATACAAATACACAACAAATAGTGAAAAATAAATGGCTATTGAAGGTTAAAAAAAGTATTTTAATATATATATATATACCTATATATATATATATATATATATATATATATATATATATATATATATATATACTTATATATATATATATATATATATATATATATATATATATATATATATATATATATATATATATATATATATATATATATAGGTATATATACTTCGATGATTTTGTAAGTTTTGTACATTTCATTAGATCAAATAAAAAATAGATTATTTATTTACATGCTGGAAATAAAAAAGCACAACATATAACTTGTTACTCACCAGGTTGTGTTGTATTGTAGCATACAAAGGGTCTTAGTTCACTGCAGTGGTCATCAAACCAGCCACTGTTATTGACGGCAGCACACAGGTGCACCCTTCTTCCAATGACATTTGGTTCACTTTTGTACCACTTCCTGAAGTTCTTCTCTCCCTCTCCATAGAAGCTCTCGTCTGACATAGACCAATGCCAGCTTGAGAGCTTGTCATACAGGCCTATCCACACTTTTCCCTCATAACCAGGGCCAGCAGCTTCAATCAGGCGCTCCATGTCCTCCATGTTGGTAACAGTGGCTAGGTCTGTATACTTTTCTTTGCAGTACTGTTGCGCTTCATGCCAAGTCTTTGGTTCATCTATTAACTGGTAATGGTGAAGGCATGAACAGAACCCTGCAAACAATTTGTCAAAGTAATCAAAGGCAGGCTGACATCATTTTTCAGTGTAGCATCAACCCAGGATGAAATAGGGTCACTTTGATGATCACCTGAAGTGGCTTGCTTGTCATCAGCATGTCAGTGTAATCAGCAACTATCATTTTTACTCTGGAATATATATATATATATAGACATGCAGACTGACCTGAGAAAAGGAGGATGCACAACAGGGCCCTCCTCATACCTGCGGATGAGAAACGTTCTTCAGAAAACTTTTAAATAGGTAATTATATATAATGGATAAATTGTGTGCGATCAGGCATAAACTCAATGCAGCTCATCAGCTCATCAGTAATGATGACATTTGATGTTTCTGCTACTCGAGGCAGCCAAAGCCACCCGGGCGATGGTCACATAAGCCCACTGGAGTTTGTTACGCTTTCTGGTGAAATAAATTAAATCAGTCAAATGGGACTCAAGATTTCAGAAACTATTGTGGCCACAGCTTTGCATAGACCTGCCTCCATCCCGACATCGCAAATCAAGCTATTGCGCTCAATGGGAGGATCATGTTTAACGGCAACAGAGTGTAAGACTCCTGTAAGACCGGGAGAGACGGACTCTTTGCTCAAACGTTATCAAAGTTGACGGAAAATCACCCCCAGATATCGAGTTTTTTATGTTACACTGCAGGTAGTTCTGTGCTCGCCAAGATTCAAAATCTCAGAGCTGGAAATATGAGATTGTTGTCGGTTTATGGTGTAAAGTTAAATGGAAAATCCTAAAACTGAGTAATTTACTGTCAAACTGGGCTTCATAGGATAGAGTGTAAGCCACATAACACACATTTTGACTGAGAGACCAGGTCATTTTTCACAAAAATCAGTCATTTCTTTCTAGTCCTTCATTTTTTTAGTGTGTGTAAAATTAAAACTGCTAAAAAAAGAATTGAGAATAATTCACGCATATTCAGGGTATTTCACGTATCGGTGTTCTTGCATGTCTAATCTCAAGTAATTGCTCTGTTTCAAACCTTCAAACACTATCAGAGTTACTGAACCAACTTCCATGTCAAGTTTTTATGTCCTGAGTTTTTATGTGTAAAAACAAATAAGCAAAAAAAATAAATAGATCAATGTGCCATTGGATGCACTAAAAGATGAAATATAAATGTAAGCATTTATTTATTGAAATGTCAATTAAATTAAGATTTCAGTTTTAACTTACCTTTGTATTAATTACACTTTTTATTGACTATATAAATACTTTATATATTTTGATGCATTTAATGGCAAATGAAATTAAATATTGAGCCATACTAAATCATTATTTTTGATTTTGTCACTTTCAGTCCTCGATACTTTCGACTTATAAGTCAAATTTCATTGTGCGACCCTGTGAATTACCATGAAATTACAAATGAATTACCTTGATTCATGGGAATCTACTTCTCAAGATAAAAAGACTTGCCACGTTTAAAAAGAAAAGATTTCTTACCTGGGCATACAGGATTGCAGGCTGGTGGCATCTCCAAAGTCTTGTCCTTTTCCTAAATCTGGCTGACTGCTAGCGAGATATAAACTATTACCTGGACAAACGTTGTGACCTGGCCTTTTAATACCCCTTTTTTGGTCCCTAGACATGCAAATCATCATCCATCTCATCTCCTGACAGCTGTAATGTGATCTCCTGCACCTCCTTTATAGACACTGATGAAAGCTCTGAACCATCCTAGAATCTAGGAGTCCGACGAGTCACAGTGAAAATTAAAAGGATGATTGACGTTTTTGTATCTCTCAGGATGCAAAATGTTCATTTTATACATTGTAATGTCATTAACTGACACGGTACGGGTTTAAATGAGCCGTTGAACCAAAGTTAAGTAAAGTTAATGATCAAGTGAAGGTAACTGTGCTTCTCCTTCAAGTAACCTGTGGAGCTGGATGGATGGTTTAGAAAATGTTTGTTGTGGTTTGTATTCAAAGATGCAAAGCAGATGTAAAGCCACACGGCCTCGCCTGATGCAAACACTATGCAAACATGAGGTGCTGTGAGGTTCCTTGTTTGGATAAGAAAATACACTTATACCTGTTTTCTTTGTTGAAGTTGTTAACCTTTCTGTGATATTGCTCCTACTTTGTAGATGCATCTATGTTGCAGAGGCCCAAAATCCTACCCACTGGACCACCACTTTGAAATGCTAAACAGAAAATAGTTAGGTTGAGTTTTCAATGTCTCTCTTGTCACAAGGCCGTGCTTTAGTGGATAGAGTTAGGAAGGCATCATATCTTGGCTTAAAATCCCTGTTTTGGTTGCTACGGTCACGGACGTAGATAGTTTCAACTTTAACTTTATCTTTAAGTTTCATTTTTTGATCATTTTGGCTGTATTAATACATATTGCATACATTTTTGCAAAAGTGTTTGTTATTTTTGTTTCTTTTAAATTTCAGCCTCAGCTCATATAATATGTTGATGAACCGCTAAAGCTGTTGTACATGTTATAACAATTTTTTGGACCCACTGTCATTACAGCATAAAATCATGCATCACATGTTATCAGGCTTTCATTCTGTGGTACTGGATGAGTTTTTAGGATTTTTAAAATTTTTCACCTCACAGGGCAGTTTACCTGTATTGTGGCTCGTAGGCCAAATACATGCTGTTCCAATTATGTCCTATAGGGGGCCTTGCTTTGTTACATGTCAAAATCTGTACATGGAAACTAACATTTTTTTTATGTTGCTTTCATTTAAAACGAAACGGTGGCATCATGTAAACAAACTGGTATTTAAAGGGTTAAAATCCTGATAAAGAATGAATGTTTGGTTGTTATTATCAGGACTGATGTCGGTTTAAAAATGTGACCCGGTAAAAGTTGAAACAATTATGAATATATTGTATTTTTATGGCAGTTTTTGACGTGGAACATTATTTTTGTCTAAATGTTGGCTGAGTAAATAAAATAACAAAAAATGTTATTGTTGAATTACGGTTAAAAGAACAGAAACAGGTTTAGAGACCAATGCACACCAATTACAATATAATGAAATGTTAAAATAATAAAAGAAAAAAAAACAAGCAATTAAAATAATGATGAAGATAAAATCGAATATTGTACAAAGACATTGATTTAAAACTAGATAATACAATAATAACATCAGTCAAATCTAAACAAAAATCTATACAAAATATAGTAAAAACAGAATGTGAACAAAATACATTTAAATAAGTATAAACATTAAAACCATAAAATTATAAGACACCACAAGAAAGCCAAACTGAACATTTTTCAGTTTGTGTTATATATTTCCAACCTTTTGTTGTATAATCTGAACTTGATATGCCAAGTTCGACCTTAGACGTTACTGTGGTTTGCAGAAACGCTGCAACACGATATCCGGGTGACTGGGCTGCAGCTTTAAATGTTGTATAGCACTCACATTCTGTCATTAAAAGTGATTTTTCATGAGCCACTAAGGTCAGTTACAGCACATCCTGTTTTTACTTTATGGGCCTGTAAAAGGTCCCATCACATGTCACATGATCTCTAATCTGCAAATGAGCTGCTAGTTTAGGAGAGCTGGACTGGTTCCAGGAAAACTGTGTGTCAAACAACAAAGATTACATAAAATCTACCTTAATGTGTTCTTCTTCATGCCCTTTGTAAGGAAGTATTTGACATATTAATTACGCTGTTGCCTGATGCCAATCAAGTTACCATGACTGTGCCATAACTGTGACAGATTGTGATGCAATGCAGGCCTGCAGCATTCCTCAGGCAGGCTAGTGTGGCCAGTGTGAACCTCAGGTGTGTCAGAACTGGAAATTGTTAACCATTGGACTCCACACCCACAGGGCAAACACACTCCACCTTTGTGTGAGAGCTATTATTATAGATCCATGATCACATAGTTCCTGCCACAACATGTTAGCATTACACTACTGGTTCATTAACTAATAGTAGCTTGTGCTGAAAATGCTGCTATTTAAAGATCAGGTAAAGCAGTGCTTGGCGCTGGGGGGGGAGGGCCAGCCGGGCTGATGAGTAACTGTGTTGACGTCGACATTTTCCTGTAATATATTCATAACCATTCATACAGCAGGGGAGTCACCTGCTGTGCCATCATTGAGGACAGAAGTGTGCCGACCAGAGAAGTATCTGTGAGTATGAGCAATATGCTGTGAGAGCTGAAAACATTTCTGTCGTGTTGTGAACTTGTTGTGTGTGTTGGCAACTGCGGCCCAGTAGTGAAGTTGATATGACTGTATAAACCATATTTCCTGGTTATAGTGAGATTGAAAGATGACATACTGTAAGAGACAGTCTGTGTAAGGCCTCAAGCTTTACTCTGGTTTTATGTGTACCTTAAGCTAGGAAAACAATAATTTAATCATTACTATTCAACTTTTGAAGTATTAAAATAAGATATAACATCTTAATTATTGAGTTTAAGAGGTGATGGTAAGGTGATCTTACTTTCAGACAGAGTTGTTGTCCACTGCTCCCATTTTTTTTTAGCAATGCTAACAAGCTTATGGCTGTAGCTGCATATTGACAAAACAAAAATGCCTCAAATGGTCAAGTTTTGAATAAGTTAGTGACCTGTTTGTTAAATGACCCTTGAGCAAGACAGTAACATTCCTTCCATTTCCATGGTAGCTACACAGAGGCTAGCTTAGCCTGTGTGTTCAGTTAGCTCAATTAGGGATTCTGAAACTAAAGTTAGCTTGCTTATATGACCCGTTTAGGCTACATTGAAGAGAAAATAGGATCAAAAAGTATCTGACCTGACCACATCATTAAATAAACTTATTATTTTGAAGAGATTACAAAAAATGTACACCTAGTAACTACCAGTGTAGCTGCTTTAGTGGAAACATTAACATTAGCCTGCTAATATATGACCCGTTTAAATAAAAGAGAAAGACATATTCAAAATTGCTGTTTAATTATGAAAATGTCAAAGGTTTTAGACTACATTCAACAAAAATTAAACATCAATTATAAAAATGTCATGCTACTGACAAAGAATTAATGAAATAGCCTCATGTAAGGTTAGCATAGATGTATATTTCCCATGCAGTCTAAGCTGCATAAACACTGCTAACTCCGAAATAAAAAGTTCTCCACGTGCTTTTATAAATAATATAAAATAATATCTTCATTTACTAAGGATTATTGGTTATTGTTGCTAGGCTATACCTGCTCTGAAATGTTTGCTAGCAATCGATTGACTAACAAATACCTTTCAAAGACAGTCCAAAGTTTTATTTGTGCCTCCAGATGCATTGAATCTAGATAGCTAGAAGAAACTAAAAGAAAGGACTTTTTAAATGGATTATCACATCACGACCATAACCAAGAAATATCCAGATCTTATTGTCTCTCAAGGCGAATTTATTTTGGAAGCAAGCAGTACTTTTCATTTCTTTTCATCATAGCTTTGTCTCCACTGGCAATGGGAAGTGGGTGCACTGGTGTAATTATTTAAGTGTGGGTGTGTTTGGTGTGTGTATTCAGCAGAGAAAACAATGACTAATACACTGAGCACACCAAACTATGCAGGGTGTGAGTCCTGAATTTCAAGTTGTGCATAAGTCCACATATTTACACAGACATGGTAATAAATGATAAATAAACAAGTGGAGGGTGGTCAACTATGTTTTTACTTTGCTAACCTTTCATTCTATGTATTTTCACTGCTTAATATCACGTATTTTTAGACAATAACATTGTTTTCCTAGTAAGTTCAGTCTGATTTCAACTGGTCTGTATTTGTTCTATGGATAAATCTTTGCATGCACTTCCTCTATCAAAGATCTTCCTGATCTGATCACACAACGTCCTCTTTTTAACTGTTCTGCAGACAATGGCTGCCTCAGGTAACATGTTACCAGAAAAGCAGTTCCAGTGCTCCATCTGTCAGCAGGTGTTCACCGACCCGGTCACCACACCCTGCGGACACAACTTCTGCCAGGCCTGCATCCAGAATTTGTGGGACAGCAGTGAGGTCTGCCAGTGCCCCACCTGTGACAAAACATTCGACCCCCAGCCTGAAATAAGCATCAACACGGCCTTCAAAGAGCTGGCGGACACATTTAGGAGGATAATAATCTGTTCTTCAGCTTCACCGCTGTCCACAGCCAAACCAGGTGAGGTGGTGTGTGATGTCTGCGCCGCGACGTCGCTGCAGGTGCCGGCCCTCAAGTCCTGTCTGGTGTGTCTGACCTCGTACTGCGAAGCCCACCTGGAGCCTCACAGGAGAGTCACCACCTTGAAGCTCCACAAGCTGATCGAGCCGGTGAAGAACCTGCAGGACAGGATGTGTAAGAAGCACGAGAGGCTGCTGGAGATGTTCTGCAGGGACGAACAGAAGTGTGTGTGCCAGTTCTGCACCGAGACCGAGCACAAAGATCACCAGGCTGTTACAATAGAGGAGGAGAGTGGGAAGAGGAAGGTACACACTGTTGTTAAAAGAGTTTTAAAAGAGACCAAAAATCAATCTGTTCCCACTTTGGATGCCTTGAAATTAGTATTTATTGCCATGAGAAGTAACATTTTAAACATGTTCCTGTTGCACATCTTAAGGTAATGATGCAAAAGTCTGTCATGCTGGCCAAAGATAACAACTAGAACATTTTATTAAACAAGTTAAGACCAAAACGTGCTATTACAAGACACAAGAAGAGTCTGAGTGGTATAACATTTATAATCCATTCAAAAGACTCTAGTCTGTAAATAGTGTACGGGGAGCATAAAAGTGAACACAACCAATAACCAATAATGTGCCATCTTTACCGAAAGACGAAGTTTTGGGATTGTTTTTAATTGTTGATGTAGTGTGATGTCACAAAGTCACAAAATTTAAAGCTGTACTACTGATGAGGCATTTCAGGAGCAGTGTTTTCTGTGGGAGAGAGGAGCTTCTGTAGGACTTTATAACTTGCAGGACCTTTTACATGCACAAGAACCCATACAACAAACTGAAAGAGATTAAAAAAATGAAAAAGGATAATATGTCTCCTTTAACCTTAGTTACAAAGAACCATCTGGTAGAGCGCCGTTAGAAATAGATTTGAAGAACCATTTGTTTAACACCATTTAACATGGTCTAACTTTAGCTTATCAGATCAACAGAGCCAGAGAAGGAGCGGGTTGTGAATAAAATCTCAAGGCAAACAGGCAGCAAGACAGTCCAACACTCAGCTGATCTCTTGATTTAGGCTCTATTTTGTGTTTACCAAGAGACAGACAAATTAGTATTGCTGAGTTCTGGTGTTGGGAAGTGCATGGTATTTAGTGAAATCCTCAATATTTCCTGTGTCGTTTGTCAGCATTGTTGCAATTTTCTGCTCTGCCTGCTCAGGTCCAAATGAAGAAGACCGAGGAGGACTTTCAGCAGATGATCCAGGAACGTCTGAGGAAAGTGGAGGAGATCAAGAACTGTCTGAAGCTCAGCGCGGTGAGTCTAGTCTAGACAAATTTGCATTTGTGTTTGCCATCCGTTTTGTTTTAATTCAGCAGATGATTTGGAGTTATCAACCGGCATTTTATTAAAGTTAAAGCCGCTACAAGGACTTTTCAAAACAGCATTTTTTAAAACTGTTTTACCCTTTGAACACCAAGCAGAGTCTTTTAATTTAACGACTGAACCAACTTAATTCAAGATTTGTTATCATGTAAAGTGAAATTGCTGGCGTGGACAGATTATGTCATTTCTATTGAGTCATTTTCTCCTCAAAGTCATTGTTTATTTCTTGTATTTAAGCTTTCCTTTCAGTTTTAAGTCATTGTTCATTTTTTGTCTTCCCTGTCAGATAAGCGCCGAGAAGGAGGTGAAGGAGAGCGACCGTCTCTGTGCGTCTCTGATTCGCTCAGTCGAGGAGAGACGGACTGAGGTCAACACAGAGATCGGGGAGAAGCAGAGAGCAGCAGAGAGGAGGTCGGAGGAGCTTGTCAACGAGCTGCAGCAGGAAATCACCGAGCTGCAGAGGAGGAGCGCTGAGCTGGAGGAGCTGAGGAACACCGAGGACCATCTGAACCTCTTACAGGTTACAATCAACCTCTAACTGTATTTGCTCAGCCAGCTAAAGTATCTGTCTCCGTATCTTTGCTCGGGAGTTGTCGATTTAAGCCTAAAATTGATATGGGTTCATCAGAAATATCACACACTGCGAAAACTCTGAACAAAAATTTAAGTCTTACCAGTTTGTGTCATCTCTAGTCAGAAGAATTTAATCACACTTAAAGATACAAAATGCTAGTTGGCTGGGGCAAGTTAGCATACTAGCCTCAGTCAGTGCTTTTTTCACGATACAACTGCGAGCTCCTGATCCAGACCACTAGCTGCACAGTTAACTGAGCTAACAGCAGCTACAGTGAGCAGCAATCAGCGCTTACTCTGGTGATATGCTGCCCCCTATTTGTTTGGTAACAAATCCCAATGAAGATTTAACTCGGATGATACTTGTTATCGTGAAGAATACATTATCTGTAGGAGATATTTGTTTCAGCTACTCAGCCCTAGTTCAGGTATAGGAAGTTTGTAAGGGAGGTTTAAAGAAAGAAATTGATCAAAAATACGTCTCTTACGTATCACGTTTTCATTTTTTTCCTTCCCCATGACAAAGATGAAATCTTTGTTGTATTTTTCTGTTAAAGATAGCAGAAATTACATCATTTCGGCTCTTTTAGTGGAAAAATATTGGTGGTGGTTTTAAGACTCTCATCAAAAAATCAATGTGCTATGTCAATCCATCCAGTAATATTCAAATATCTTCACTTCTCGCAGAGGTTTCCCTCTCTTACCTCACCTCCACCCACCAGGGAGTGGAAGGAGATCGGTGTCAACTCTGAGCTCTGTGTGGGGACGATGAGGAGAGCGCTGTCTAAAGTCAACGACACCCTGAGCAATGAGCTGGACAATCTGAAGAAGGAAGGTAAAGTCAACCGAGGCGTCTTGGTGGAACAGCCAATTATCCTTTAAAACACACTCAATTTTGTGGTTTGTTGAGCTTGGATGGACTATATAAACATTGTGGAACACTGTCTATGACAAATACTTGTAAAATCGCTCAATGTTAGACGTTAAGATCTTTCTTTATTTGTCTAAAAACATGTTAATGCCAGGTCCACTTGTGATGAGATGATCCAAGACAAATATGTATAACAGGCATGAACAGGGCCTCTCATATAAACTGCAAATAAACTCATACAACATGTTTATCTTTCTCACAGAGATGAAGAAGATGCAGAAATATGCAGGTGAGACCACATTCAACATAATCATGTGTATCAAATATTTTCTGGTTTGTCGTCTTCAGAGTCTTGAAAAGGAGCAGTAGCCGTAGAAGTGGATGTAAAAGTCGTATTTGTCGTAGATCTTGTATACATTTTTATTCACCTCCATCTCTTTCCCCCATAGTTGACGTAGTTTTAGATGCAGACACCGCCCACCCAAACATCGTCCTATCAGCTGACGGAAAGCAGGCGGGCCGCGGCGAGCTGCTGCACATCGTTCCCGACAACCCCCAACGGTTTGACCCCGTCATCTGCGTTGTGGGCAAGAGAGGCTTCCTGTCGGGGAGGTTCTACTTCCAGGTGAGCGTCTCGTTCAGTGATTCATATGTCATGAATCACAGTTGCCATGAGATGTAGCTGAATACATCCTCTTGCATCTTCAACCAGGTTGCAGTGGGAGCAAAGACCTTCTGGGACCTGGGTGTGGTCAAAGAGTCGGTCAACAGGAAGGGGATGATCACCTCAAAGCCAGAGAACGGCTACTGGACGGTACGGCTGAGGAGCGGGGACGAGTATCGGGCGTTAGACTCCCCCTCGGTCCGTCTTTCCCTCAAGGAGAAGCCGAAAATCATCGGAATCTTCGCGGATTACGAGGAGGGGACTGTGTCGTTCTTTAACGTGGAGACCAAGTCTCACATCTACACCTTCACCGGGTGTTTGTTCTCCGAGAGGATCTTTCCTTTCTTCAGCCCGGGTGTTTGCGATGAAGGGAAGAATACAGCGCCGTTGGTTATCACAGATGTTAATCATGAGACATAGGCCTGAGGATGAGGCTTGGACGGTTTTTGACTTTCATGACTGACTCAGTATTTAATAGTGAAGTATCTGGGTTTCTACTGTGCGTACACAAGCAGTTATTAAGATTTTAATCCTGACACCACTGGATATTTTTAATTAGACCTCAGGGAAAATATATATAGCTGTACTCCAAATACCTTTATAGTTATAAATGTTTTAGGTTTGGCACTCACAGCTCAATTTAATCATTTTTCTGTGATTCTTTTTATGAGAATTCTAAAACCTCAACAATTTCATATTTTTTTTGGATTGGGTTGAAATTTGTCCTGGACATCCAAGACATACATTTACTAAAGTAAAGAATGAGAATGTTTATAGTGATCAGATCATTAAGAATACATTTGTAACTGGAGTGAAGAATCTGTCATTTTCCAAATTCATATCTCAACTAGTTTTCAGTGTCTTGCAAGCAAATGTTGATTCTGTGTAGCATTACTGTAGTTCTGTCACTGGGTGAGCTGGTATTGAACAATATGTATTCCTAAAAAAATCACTCAATATGATGTTTTTAATGTCATATGGCATTATGTGTAGTATTTTGCACTGGATTTATTTCAAATGAAACAAAACTATCACACGTACAAATAAATACAAAACAATTTGTATCGCTAGTGAGTAATGTGGTTGTTTTTTTGTAAATTAAGGACACCATTCTCATGCCGTCAAGTACATCATAACTCAAAGGAGATATATTGTGCTCATTTTCAGGTTCAAATGTTATTTTGTGTTACTACTAGACTAGTTTTACGTGCTGCAATGCCCAAAACACACAGCACTGTATTCCCCCTCTGTCTGAAACTCTCTGTTTTAGCTCCTGTCTCTTTAAGGCCCTCCTTCCTAAATACCAGGTCTGTTCTGATTGGTCAGCTCACACGTGCCTGAGCCAGCCCGCTAACAATAACAGAGCAGATGTGCTAAATCAATTCTTACGTGCCGACCTAGCCACTTGGAATACACTGTTTACTGTGATGTAACATAGTCACAGAATTAAAGGGTTGGACTAATGACGATGCGTTTCAGGAACTGTGTTTTCTGTGGGAGCGAAGAGCTTCTGTCCGAACAGACTTTGACCTTTTTAACTTTCGAGACCCTTTACATGCACAAGAACCCATAAAACACACTGAAGGAGAGGAACAAATTAAAAAGCATTATATGTCTCCTTTAAAAGACTCATTACACCTCTGAAAATAATGCTTATGATTGTGTTATAACATCTTTGTATTTACAACTCTAACCTCAGTTCAGGTTACAGGTCAGTCAAAAACATAATAATGCTCTGACCAGCAAGTTTCAATCTGTCTTTCAATCTACAATGATTTGTTTTTTAAATGGAGAAGGATTGCTTATTTTACTCCTGGCAAAGAAACTTTTTTGTTTTGCAAAACCTTTGCATCAGTCCAGATGGACCTTGCATGTTCTTTGCATTCTTACAGGCAGCATTCCCAACCAAGCATGGAGGACGTAGAGGGAAGCATTCAGTGAGAACAGTGCAGTCAGGTCAAGTTCTAACCTGCTATGTAGTGCCTGGCTGGAAGTTGAAACAGTTTGAGGCTGAAAACAGATTGATTAAAGTGGTGAGACTAAACCAAAATGTACACTTGCCTCTCAGGGCTCTCATGAGTATGACATCCAAGTGCTTATTTTCTTATCAAAGATGATATTCTGTACTTGAAACACCTTCACTTATTATTATCTGTGCATGTCATGAAAACTGTGGAGTGCAGATGAGAGTTTGTACATCAAAAACAGGTGACACAATATTCAGTAGATCTTTATTGTTGCATTAGGAGCCATCATCAGCAGTACACAGACATGACTGAGGAGAGGCAGTCTCTCCTCAGTTCTTACAGCACTTTGAGATAACACACATTAACTGTAGACAACTACAGGATGTACATGATTTCACTCAAGCTGTTATTCAACCTTTCTTTACCTGGTCGTGACATTTTCCAGGTTGAAGACACATTGTTCTTCATCCTTCGTACATCACAACATCTCAAACATCCTCCACCTGCACCTGCTCCTTAAACTCCTCCACACATATATCCTCTTGTTGTACAGACACACAGGAAGAGGTCTGAACCCCCTCCAGGCTGAACTCCTTTATAATGAGTTTCCTTGTATTTAGTTTTCCAACAACTTAAACATTGTAATATCGTGGTGGATATATAAGACAGCAAGCAAAGCAGAATAATATTGGAAAAACCTCAGGAAGTTCCCTCACACCTGAGATCAGTGAAATATAAAATATTTAATATTTGAGTGTGAAGTGCTGATCCTCTGTGGACCATCAGATTGTGATATTTATTGTCACTTCCATGACATGACACAGTAAATGGAACTGTTCAGACTCAGTGGAATAATGATATATTCTGGTTGATCACAGTATTATGACAGCAACAGCCACCTGTTTTAATCTAAATGTACATTTGAATGGTAACTGAGTCATTGATTCTCTCTGATTCTAACTGAGCAGGAAACCACTGAAGGTGGTGTGGTCACCTGCCCAAACATGGTGATTTGCGGGCATGTGCACATAAACCTGGTCTCCTTGCTGCAGCTGCAGGACAACTGCATTTCCTCCATTATCAGCTCCGTCAGAGTCAGATTTGTGATCAGATGACCTGACTATCATCTCGCTGTTCTTGAAGAGCTCCAGCTTTGAAGCATGTTTTCCTCCAGCATGATAGAAGAAGTTGAAATAATAAACACCTGTAATAGGTGCAGTGAAGACACCTGTGAAAACAACCGAGGGTTTCTGAAGGCTTTGAATGTGACATAATTACAAAATGGTAGAGGTGTGTAGCCAAAGATGAATAATTTTTGGACATGCATCAGAATGTTTGCAGTAATATTCAGTAACGGAAACAAATGCTTCTACTTCATGCATGGGTGTAGAAAGCATTAAAAATGTTTGTGGGACAACTGTAACGCAGCTTTGGAGTTTCTCCTCTTGAAAATGTTTTAGTAGAGTAGATGTCATTTCCTGTATTTTGATGCCATTTAACAGGTAGTTTGATTCTTTAGTAGCATCAGAAATATTATCAGAAGGTTGAGATTTTGCCATTTCATCCTGAAGAAGTGCCTCAGAAAACATGTTTGAAGATAATAAAACATTAAACATATGTAAATTGATTCAATGACTAATTTATCATCGGTGTTGCCGCCATTATACTAGAATGGGAAAAGTCCCACGTTGGGATGTAACGGTTACCTGTGTGGAAAACTCGCGAGATACGCATGCGCAGTGCACAACGTGTGCTTGTTATTTAGTGAAGAAGACATGGCGGAGGGAGGACGTGATAGTAGCGGCCCTCACAGCATTATTCCGCCTTTAAAGGGAACCAAATATGAAGTCTGGGTGTTTTTTGGTTATTATAAGAATTCTCAGGGACAGCTGGTCGAGGATGGCAGCCCTATCTGCAGGAGCTGCGAGAAGAAAGATGTTGCGAGGGGCAGCAACACATCCACCATCACCCTCAAATGTTCAGCCAGCGAATGCAAGGTAAGCTAACCTTAAGCTCTGGTGCGTGATGTATGTGTATGTTGAGTTTTCTCTGTCTAATTTGCTGTTCACTAATGTAAACTGACCAGATAGTGGTATAACGGAACAAAGTTGATCCGTGATTTGGCACGTTATCTGAACTGCTTATTAACTGTAGATTTCACTTTTTAAAGTGGACCTAATAATTCCCCAAATATTGATGCAGTGCTGCAGTGAGGAGGATTTGAAACAAACACATACTGGCTGGACTGAGTTAGTGAACACAAACTGACTGAGATGACTGACTTTCATCTCAGCTCCGTTCACCTGAGCAGCGTCTACCTGTGGCTCAGCAACCATCTGACCAATCAGATTGACCGAGTCCACTGACAACAGACGAGCAGGCAGACAGAGAGACAGACAGCCAATATATAAGTAATATCAGAAATATAGAATACGTGTTGATTATTTGTAGAATAGACTATATATGAAGAATAATCAGTAGCGCCGAGATCCAAAAGTGGCTAAAGGTATGTCAATTGCTGCTCAACGGCATATACCGATCCCCAGACTGACATACAGATGCTCGGAGTGGTATGCTGCTGTTATGCCGCTATTATTCCACCGACACATGACTGTATGTGCCGCTTGAGATTGTTATGGCACTGAGAGACTGTTGAATGGGTACCGCTCCCTGATGAATATGCAAATATGATGCCACTGGGCTGTTGTGGCGACAAGTACTGCTGTAAATGTATACATTTTTTTGTCAATGCTAATTTAACACATAAACGAATATGTTGTTGGGATGTAAGCATATAGACAGTAATTAAACGTGGAACTCTTGTGATATGACAGTAAAGTAATGTGTCTAAATTTCTGCCTGTAACAGTTACATTAGAAAGAGCTAGCCTTAGCTAATATGGCTAATGTTAGCCCAGCCACTGTAGCGAGTCTGACTAATCGATAGCAGAAACTTTGAGCCAACCAACAAAACAATAGTGACAGGTTTTCATTATTAGGAGAACACAATAATACATTACTTAATATATAATCTGCTTCGCAGGACATTAACCGTTGTGGCATAATATGTATGTATCAATATCAAATTGTGAATATAGCAAGTGTCTAGGTAGAGATAAGAGCCAAAATAGCATATTCATAATTCATTTGAGAATAATTCTTTCTGTTTTGATCTAAAAAATTATCCAAGCTGTTTCTCACTCAAGCGATATGATTTAAATTGTGAGTTTTGTGATCTGTTGGTTGCACCCTTAGTATTAAGTAACAATGACAGTAATAATTAATAATGACATTTTCTATTCATTTTTTTCACAGAGAGGGTCTGCTGGCCAATCGAGTGCTACTGCCAATACATCTCATTCTACTGTATTTAAGGTTTATTTTGCACAGTTTTGATACATTCCTTTATACACTGAAAAAACTGATTCTGGCCATTAGTATATCTTGCATGTTTTAATGTAGCTTTTTTCATTGATTTTAATGTGTTATGGAATCATTCATATATTTTTTTAATTAAGAGTTACATGTATTCTCACTTTTTAAATCAATCGTAATTTACTCGGTTAAAAGTTAATAGAAAAAAATATGAGCAATTTAATTAGCAGGTACTGCGCATGTGCAGACTGCGCTGGAGCAAAATGAAATTCCGCCACTTCTTTCCCTTTGTCTTTTTCGGTCTCCTTCTCTAAAAAAACGCAGTAGGTCAGAAAATGAAATCATGGTAGCTCTGTGGTAAGCTATGGTAGAGTTCGGTGGTAGCAGTAACCAGCAAACATGCGAACATGAAATTCACGGATTTGGTAAACATATATTTCCATGGTAACTGCGAGATCCACCAATCAGACATGTCGCTGTTACATTCGCAATGGTTTGTGGGATGAGTAGTTCCCTTAAGATAATTATGTACACCGTCTTGTACCTTTGCTTTTTTTTCCGTTTTCCATTTTTTTTTTTTTTTTTGTTGCTCCGAATTAAATGTTTAATGGTCTCGATTAATTGCATAGTTTATTGGCTTGGTTCCAGGCTTAAACCTCTTTATATATGAATTTCATGAATCCTCAATGGAGCGAATGAATGGGAAATTCAAGTCCGGAACAGGAGCCGTTAAAAAGGTGGGCAGTGACTGTTATCCAGCAGGCTCAGCAATTACGGTAAGTAAGTAATAACCATGTGTGGTTTATATGTATACTAAAAGATTGTTCTGTTAACACTCTCTCAAATATTTTATTAGTTAGCTATCACCATTGTTGTGTTTTTGTTAGATTAAATTAGCGAACACATTGGGTCCAACCATTACAAGGCTCCGTGAACGGAGATTTAGCATTGACAGCTAACAGCAAGGGGTCAGAACTTTACAGTGTTTTAAGCATCTTAACATGCTCCACATCTCACACCAAAAGTTATGCAACATCAGCAGACACCTTACAACACAGCACTGTAGCGTGTATGACTCAAAATGAATAAAAACGTAGTTAAAACAGTGTGTTTGTGCAAGGAGCTACATATCGGTTTGTTGAAGTCCGTGTGTTCCGGTAGCTAGACCAAACTAGTCAATCCATCGAGCGTGCGTTTAACAGGCTTAACAGGCTATTGTAAGGCTCATGGCTCATGACAGGCTGTAACATGGACATGTACATTATGAACAGAAACACGAAAATGCTAGACTATGTTTCCGTCTCCGCCAGTGAGGGAGTAAGCACACGCTCGACGGATCGACTAGTTTGGTCTAGCTACCGGAAGACACGTATGTCAACAAACCAGTATGTAGCTCCTTGTGTATGTAGCTTCCTCGTATGGACGATCGGCCCAAACTATGCAAAAAATGTGCGTTTACACAAAAGAGCGTTTCCATGTGGACAGCCTCTGATGTGATCCGTGTGATCAGCTTTGAATCGTAGGCTTACCTGTGCTGCCTGTTGACACAAGTTACTTATTATCTGTCAATTAATTTTGTTGTCCCTTACCAAGCTTACCAATTTTGTTTTCATTACTGCTCATTTCGCAGGTTTTCCTGCTATTTTGTAGGTCTCCTTGACGTTGGCATGATGTGAACCCAACTCTTTCCGACCACATTGTTTTGGTAAGTGCATTTAATAAATGCTGAAATCTCCTTTTTACAAATGACTGCTGGTAGAAAAATGTAAATATATTGTTTGTCCCTTTTTTTTTTTAAACCTTAAAAGGGCAGCAGTCCTCAAGGCACTTTGCATCTATCTTGGTGAGGATGATGGAAATCTCATTCGGGAGTATATGGTAAGCCATTGTAACAGGTCACATTGCTGTCTTGTATTACAGAAAATGTTTTTAGCTCCTAATGTCACTCCTACACTAGATAATACAAGGTGCATAAAATGTCCTTTATGTGACCTCAAACCTGATTTGAAAACATAACCAGAGCAGCACTGCTACATTACCGATGACCATTTTTGTGAAGTATCAGTTTAAAAAAATATATTTTACATATTTCTTTTTTTTATAAAGACCATTAGGTTGAAAAGATTTATTAAAAAAACTATAATAATGTATTTGCCTCAAATAATTAATTGCAAGGAATGCTGGAAATGCAGAAAAGTTCATGTAAAGTGTGTCATTAAAATTTAAATGGTGTATAAAAAAGTTTTTTTAAATTTTCTTTTAAAATTTTTCTTAAAACATACAGGACATCCAAGGAGATGATATCCACAGAGACATACAGACACACTCCATGGGCATCTTTGTCATCAACAAGGAGGGTGAAGAAGCTGGACATTATGATGATATTGGCATTTTTGTTGAGGGAGTCGTCATTCTGGACAATATCGGATCTATAGTCCGAGCTTGTGCAATGATGCTGGGAGTCATCTATGCGCTGAACTTGGCTTACCCCAAAGAGCTGAGATACTATTATGAATATATTCAGAAAGTGCTCTTCAGAATGGATGGTGAAAAGCTTTCCCCCAGAGTCCTTGGACTAAAAAACAAGACTGCGGCTGTACAGTAGGGTGTTTTGTTTTTTTTTTGTGCTTTTTTTTCGTTGTTAGCATAGCCTGTTTTCTGCAGAACCTGTTAGAGCTATGGCACTGAGGAAAATGCTGATCAGCACTCAAGCTGAAACTGAAACACTGAAGACTGTTTGATTTTGAGATTTTTTTTATTGTCTGCTCTTTCCTGGCTCCCCTACAATGTAACCTGTCTGTGTGCAGTAATCTAAGGCTTTGACTTGATCTTTTATATTAATTTCTGGGTGGCGGATCCCAATTTTACAGCCTATGAGACTGACGTCGGCCTGACTGATGTGTTTTTTTTCTTTTTTCTGAACCTGAGAGCTCTGGAAATTTGTTTTGTGTTTAATCTGCATTGTTTGGGGCACAAAAGAGAACATTTATGTGAAATGGATCTTCAAGGATGAAGAAAAACTTCAGTGCTATTTGTTTTTGAGTATTTGCCATCTTCCAGCTGTGGGTGGGCTGGTACAATTGTTTAATCATGTTTTGAACTTCAGAACTGCCATTTCACCTTTTCAGTATTTGGTGCTACAATTCAAGGAAATAAAATAAAGTGAAAATATTTAGTTTGCTTTGTCTGTTTATTAAATGTATTTAGCCCAGCTAAAATGGCTTCAAATGTTAAATTAAACGTAATTGTATTGTGTAGAACTTAAATAAGCAAGTATATCTGAATTAACATAATTCAGTTTGGTAAATTGAAGACAATAATTATTAGGAATTCTAACAAAGTATGAGTAAACTCTATTCAAAATAGTTTAGTACAATCAACGTAACATTTTTAATATACTAAATACATTTATATAAACAAAATTCAAATGATATATCTGAATTTAGATGATTTTATTTCATGCAACCACTTGACATATAAAAATTAAGTAAATTCAAAACAAAATGTTATACATTTATAAATGTATTTGGCCCAGCTAAAATGGCTTAAAGTGTTTAATTTAATTGAACGTAATTGTATCATGTAGAACTTAAACAATTAAGTTTATCTGTATTAACATAATTCAGTTTAGTAAATTGAAGACAATAATTATTAGTAATTCTAACTAAAAGTATGAGTAAACTCTATTCAAAATAGTTTAGTACAATCAATGTAACATTTTTAATATACTAAACAAATACATTTTATATAAACAACATTTAAAAAATATATCTGTATTTAGATGATTTTATTTCATGCAACCACTTGACATATAAAAATTAAGTAAATTCAAAGCAAGACTTTTTTCAGTGTACTTACTTAATGTTGATTTTGCAGTGTTTTGTTAAGGTTTTGGATTTGGACTATTTTGATATATAATAAATCTATTTAAATATAAATCTTGGTGAAATTATTTCAATCTATCAGTGTGTTTTCAACATTTGGATGACATTTTAAAAATACCAAAATATACCAATAATTTTTGTCACTTTTACTGCAGTGTGAAATTTTCATACCGTTACATCCCTACTTCTCAAAATTTGTATGAATGCCCAGATTAATGAAATTACATGTCAAGTTTTTACTGCTATGTTGCATCGAGACACTTCATTGTTAATATACAGTATAAAATTATTACTGGTTACTGTGTTTTTGTTATCGGTCTGGCACTGCACAGGTCAGATCAGTACATTTGAACACAGATAGTAATCAGATTACATATTAATAATGATTAACAGCTACAGTATATTCATCAGGCCAGTTTGTAACACATATCAACAATCTAACAGTTACAGGTGATTTAGGCTGCATGTGATGTCCTTACCTGTAGAGCTGTTGTAGGCATCACCGATGTTTGTGAGCACTTTGTTGTAAGCCAGAGTTATATCTGTCTTGAATGGTCCATATGCCCCACCTTTCTCTATCAGTGCACTGAATGCCACCTTGGTTTTGCCTGTGTAAAACAGAATATTTCCATCCTGTCATTTGATTAAAGCATTTCTCTTGGAGATCATGTTGTGTTCCATCACAATACAAACATGTAACAGGATTAGGGCCACTGTTAAAAAAAAAAATAAATTGAGTCTGACTTTAATTCTGACTTTGAACTCAGAATTCTGAAATTAAAGTTAGAATTGTGAGAGAGGTCCTTTAGAAGTCCTAATCCTGTTCCATACAAGCGAGACTTAAAGAGCAACTTGGTGGTTGAAGTTTAGTACAGGTTGAACTGTTGTCAGTAACAAACTTTTGAACATTGTGGAGTGAAACAACACAGTGTTAGGAATCAATTTCTTGCTGGTGGACGTTACTTCTCCTCATTTCTGTTCATTACTGGCCCCTTGAAGGCCGAGCAGCTGCAAAATCATAAGACTGAGGTTCATCACATGTATATGAACATGTTTCAACCTTATCAGTGTCAAAACCAGCACTGAATTCACATTGATATTAATTACCATTAATTAAATATTAAATTAAATATAATAAATATCTTCCTGCATAGGCACAGAAAACTAAATGTGGCTCTATAAAAAAATATTAATTCAAATCTTGAAGAACAAACATTCTACCTATTTCACACATGTTGAATTTGCTGGTAGATATGTTCTTTGCTCGTCTTCGCTCGTCTCCAAAGCTGTGATCAACAGGATCTCTGCTGTTGCTTTTATATTATTCAGTTGATGCGTTGTTGTCACATGTCTCCCTTAACCAATCACAGTGGTTGGAAAGCCACAGATTATCAGATGCTTTCAAACTAAGATCCTTTGACTTCATTCAAGTAAATGTCTTGATAAGCAACTATTGTCCTTTTGAGATATTTTTGTAGATATTTTGAGATATATAACACACTTGTAACGATACAAGGGACACGTCTGTATCCAGTCATTGAATAAAAGAAAAAAGAGTTCTGCTTTTTCCGTCCTGTCAACATCAGGTTAATAATTTACCCTTATAAAATTTATTTTCTTTGTAAAATGTGGGCCTGCACTGCACCACCCAGTTTACTGCTTTGCGGAAGTTTGACCAGGTATTGTGCAATATCTCAAATTATTTAATCAGAAACACTGATTGACAGAACGACCAACTCCTTAACAAAACCTACAAATGTTAAAGTTCCTACAGGGAAAGAACTGTTGAAGCCCTGAATGGTCATGAGTCACACATATTATTTTTCTGTTAATGAGTTACAATTTATTTGATTTCTCCAGATCACAAGTGAGGATTAAGAGTGAAGAGGAATTAATGATTACATCAGCACTGCTCTGTGGGGTGGGTTTGGGAGTTTCAAAGCAAACAAGAACAACTTTGTATTGACCTTCTGCTTTTTAAATGTTTAATCTATTGATTTGATATAAGGGTATTTATGTTACATAAGTAGGTGGTGGTTTCTGAATCAGCAGCGACAAAGCACGACTGTTAGTCTGAGCTGCTTTTGACAGATGGCAGTAACTATGTTGATGTAACATGCCTGCACCTTTAAATGCTAATGAGCTTTGTCTGTCAACGCCTACTTGGGGAGCCCTTCCTACTACATCACTCTTAGGGAGAGGAAGCCCCTTATGCTAATGGTAGCAAGCGGTAATGTTTACGGTGGATGTAACACTATGGCTCACAGAGATTTTTTCGTTCAACCGAACCAGTTTGACCCAGAAGGAGAGGCTCCGGAAGAAGTACAGACTCTGCAGCTGCAGCAGGACGTTTCAGAATGGTTAGTGTGTCTAAATAATGTTAGTTTGTTTGTATGTGTTGTTACAGTTGCTACCATGTAGCTAATGGCTAACAGCTAGCGAAAGCTGTGTTTGTCTCCAACAAAGTCTCCAAACTCTTGGACATTGTTCGCATCATCTCTGTCTCCAGTCTGCACATGGTTCCAGACTTTCTAGTGTGACAACCAAGCGCCATCATAATATTATTAACATCAAACTTGCTTCAAACGCCATTGCATAGCGAACCGAAGTGGAGCTAACTAGTTAGCAAATTTCCAGCTGACTTCACCATACTCGTCGGCAACTGTAAGTACTATCAAACCACGGCGACACTTACCTGTGGCTCAGGTGCAGTTGCTGGGTCCGTTATGGTTGAGACTGATCCTTTTACTGAAGCAGTCCGATGTGAAGTGGTTAGCACACACATACAAGCTAACATGAACCGCAGCCGACACGTTGTCATTAAAAATGAAACACAACC
The DNA here is from genome assembly GCF_900880675.1 of Sparus aurata. NCBI lineage: Eukaryota > Metazoa > Chordata > Actinopteri > Spariformes > Sparidae > Sparus > Sparus aurata. Next base: position 14,516,119 of record NC_044196.1, on the reverse strand, counting down.
ACGGTCTCTTCTGTTGTTCTGTAGCTGGGAGAGAATATAGGCACTTATGTTGATTATTACGACCAACAACAGAGCAATTGCGTTCTCTAGCTCTGAGCAACAACATTGTTTCGCTCTGAGTGAACGACCATTGGCGGAGAATTGGTGAACCACCTGTGGTGTTAATGCGGCGTCTCTGTGTGAAAGGGGCTACTTATTGTTACTCATAGGGCTGGATCTGGATTAAGATTATAGCCAGAGTCCGCCCGTTTCTCTCTCAGGCCAGCACGGAGGTGCTGATGCATGCTTTTATCTCTTGTCGCTTAGACTACTGTAATGCCCTGCTCTCTGGCCTTCCGAAAAAGAGCATTTTGATTTTACAATTATTACAAAACTCAGCTGCACGAGTGCTGACGAGGACCAGAGGGCGAGAGTACATTACACTGGTTTTAAAGTCACTGAATTGGCTCCCTGTGCGTTTCAGGATTGATTTTAAGGTTCTTTTACTAGTCTTTAAGTGTTTTTACGGTCTTGGGCCTTCTTACTTATCTGACCTGCTTTTACTCTATCAGCCCCAGCTGACTTTAATTGATTTTTAAATTCGTTTTAATCCCTTTTATGCTGTGCTAATCAGAGCATGTTTTAGTCCTTCATGTTTTTAGCCTCTATACTTTTATGTCTTAGTGTCTCGTGTTTTTAGCCTCTATGCGTTTATGTTTTAGTCCTTCATGTTTTACCCTCTATGCTTTTTGCTTTATTTTACTGTTTTTAGTCTGTCAGTTTTTAATCTCCAGTGTTTCCTCATGGGGGCCTGCCGGACTGGGAGTTGTCTCTGGTCTGGCCGCCGGGGCTGCTGTCCCATGCACAGTTTCGGCCTGGGTGGCTAGAGCGCTCTGCACCTTGGTGTGGGGCCTCCTGTCTGCCCGGGTTGGGGTGGTCTCTGTGGCGGCGCTCCCTGCAGCCTTGGACCGGGATCGCGCTCAGTGTGGTTGGCCCCTGAAAGATAGCTTCCTCCATGCCTCAGGTCTCGCTGCCCAGCCATGTCTCTGTAGTGACCGCCAGTGTATGTGTGTGTATGTTTTTGTGTGTGTCTCTGTGCATGTCTGTGGAGGTGGGAGGGTTGGGTTCTCTTAGTTTTCTTCCCTTGATTTTATTTGCTGTTTCTCTTTTGCTGTTGTTGTTTTAATCTCTGTAAGGCACTTTGAGCTACTTTTCTGTATGAAAAGCGCCATAAATTTAAAGATTGACTGATTGAACATCAACGTCTTAGCAAAAGCTGGTCACATACACACACACGCACACGAACGCGCACACACACACACACACACACACACACACACACACACACACTCTATACTGATCAAACTGAAGAAACAACCTTGTACTTAGATTTAAATGGAGGTTCCTCTTGTTTTAATATAAATAGATTATCTGGTGCTTTCAAAATAATCCTTTGACTTGATTCAAGTAAATGTCTTGATGAGCAAATTTTTTTTTTTTGAGGTATTTCTATCACACTTGTAACGATGTGCGCTGTAAATTGTCAGGTGCTGCACTACCCTTTTATTTTTTTTATCTGTTAATCAACATTTTCAAAAATTTTGAACAATTTCTTGGGAAAATGTGGGCCTGAACTGCACCAGCCAGTTTACTTCTTTACTGAAGTTTGACCAGGTATTGAGCATTCCCTTAACCAATCACACACTCAAAAAAATGATTCTTGCCCCCAATAAACATAAAGCAATACGTTTAATTAAAATGTAACTGAAATATGAAAATGTAAAGTTTATTTATTCAAACAAATAAACATAAAGTAAAAATGGTTAGTTTAAACTGAATGTTAACAAATTGAGTAAACCTTATTTGACTTGATCACGGATGTATGCACTCAAAAAAATGATTATTGCCCCCAATAAACATAAAGCAATACGTTTAATTAAAATGTAACTGAAATATGAAAATGTAAAGTTTATTTATTCAAACAAATAAACATATAGTAAAAATGGTTAGTTTAAACTGAATGGAAACAAATTGAGTAAACCTTATTTGACTTGATCACGGATGTATGGACTCGATCCCAAAAGGCAGTTATACGCATGTGCGAGAGTAAAAGGAAACGTCATTTTGTCACAGTAGTCAACCGATGTGAAGGCTACTCTGAGTCTGAACCCTGACCCCGGACTTGGCATACTGAGCAGGACCAGAACACAGTCAGCGGGTCTGAGCGGGACAATTGTGGAGTGAAAGCTAGGAGGTAAGTAATGTTATTTATGAAGTATGCTAAGTTTAAATGTGATGAAGACGAAGCTAGCAGCACTGCTTCGACACTGGTGAACATAACGTTAGTCATGCTAGTTGTGAAATGCGCCAATAGCTACATTAGCATTAGATAGCAACACAGCAAAAAAACATTGGTTGTGGTACTCTGCGGTACTGTTAACGTCAGGCTAATGGCTGCTGCCGCTCAGGCTGCATCATATGCCAACATAGGCCGATGCACCTTATACATCTTAGTCGTTTGTTGTGTGTGTATATTATACTTTACTTTAAGACACTGCTGGGTAGCTTGTGAATTTACTCCTGGGGACCAATAAAGTCTTATTGATATAATATATCACAATATATTTATTAACCTATTTTGTATTGTTAATCTGAATCTGCAAAGTAACTTGAACTAAAGCAATACTTCCTACTAAGATATAGTCGAGTAGAAGTATAAAGTAGCAGACAATAAGTATATAAATATGTACAAGTACCTCAAATTTGTATTTAAGTACAATACTAGAGTAAATGTACTTCACTCGCTGGCTTGTTCTACAGCAGGCAAGCCAAACTACGTCCAGACTATGACAACGTTAGAATTTATTTAATATAGTAAATGTAAGAACTTAATGTTAACTTAAGATCATATTAAGACAGTTACACAATCACACACACATCCCTGTTTCTCATCCTGGTTGGAAACTAACCTTGTAATATATTTCCATTACTTCCAGGTACAACATCATAAGGCCAAATCAACAAAGTAGCTCACGTCTTGTATGGGGCAATCTTTAGTGAAGTGTCAATAAAGTAACTACAGGGGTGAAAATAAGAGGGCTATGAACAATGTCCTGGAAAATGTTTTGAAAAGTGGAGACTTGTTATATTATGCCTTCTTTTGCAGAGTGAGGACATTGACTGCATTCTAGAGGTCTGTGTGTCTACCTCAATGAAGACAGCGACACTGTCATTAAAGAGTACTTGGTTAGTAATGGCATTTTACTGTGAGCTTTCAGTAATTAACTTGTAATGTTTTCAATTTCAAACTGGTAAATATGTTTTTCACCATTAGAATGCCAATCATGAGGAAGCTGAGAGAGGGATTGCACAGACCACCATGGGGCTTTATGTGATTAGCAAAGATGGTGCTGATGCAGTGGACAAGCCAGAGGATGTTGGAATGGTCATCGAGGGTGTGGAACTGCTACGCAACCTGCAAAGTGTCTCTTTTGGATGTGCCATGCTTTTCAGCCTGATTTACACAATCAACCTAAGCTATCTGCAAAAACTCAAATTCACATTACCTTTTTATTTATTTTTTGATCCAACAGGTTTTTTTGGGATGTGTGCACCCTGTTGGAATTGTTAATGGAACAATTGCATTTAAAGTGTTCATAATTTGGGACTTACTAATAATGGATTGGATTTGTATGGCACTTTTCAAGACACCCAAAGCGCCTGACAGGGTTCCAGGTTCCATTCATTTACCCACAGTCATACTAGTGGTGGTAAACTACGATAGTAGCCACAGCTAGTACTTGGGCCCTGGGGCAGACTGACGGAAGCATGGCTGCCATTCAGTGCCTCCGACCACCACCTCAGACATACAGCAGTCATACACATTCACACGAGGCAAGGGGGGTGAAGTGTCTTGCCCAAGGACACAACACACTGCTTGAAAAGTGGGATTTTCGTCACTGTGCGGCACTGTAGATTGTCGTGGAAGTTCAGGTTTACGACTGTACGCGGCAATTTTCAGGCAACACCGAAAACTGCTGTGAATTGTTGGAAACTGACGTGGGCCTTGCTTGGCAGTTGTCCCCCAATGACCCCCCTCCCCCTGATTCTAGGGGAGGCTTTAACATGTAAATGAAAATGCTGTGAGCTATACAAATGCAAATCAGGGTAGCAGGGGGAGTTTTACCCCAGGTGACCTTTTTCCAAAAGGTAAGAAAATCTCTGGTATAAATAGATGAGGCTCAGTATAGCCTAATTATAGACTACATTTTTGCTTGAATTGATTTATTTAATGAAAGTATACTAGATTAATTACTGTGTATGTCATTAGCAACGGCCAATGTTGTGTAAAAAGGACACACACATTTAGTTTTTTCTTTCTCTCCTGGGAACAAGATAAAGATAAAACGCCAGTTGTTAATAAGTTCAAATTTGCATGAAATATTTTGAGATAAATAAGATATTAAAATGTATAAATAATTTCTGTTTCTGTTTCTTATTAAGTGTGAGAGTTCATGACCTGTAAGAGTTTTTAGACTTCCGGGTTGACCGGAGCATGAGTGACGAGGAAGAAGGAGCGGAGAGTTTTTTTTTTTTTTTTTTTTCAAAACTTCATTTAACTTTTCAAACAAAAATCTTACAAGTGTTCTCGAAGGGAACATTAAATTGCATCTCTTTTTCAATTGTCAAAAATAAAATCTACAAGGCTTGTTTGCAAAGCAAAAAAAAACAACAAAAAACAATCAAGTAAATGCAAGGTCACAAATCAAGGCATCCTCTCTAATTGAGTCTCTTCTATGCCTGACACTCTGCACTGCGCAGCAACCTCTGAAGGAGCGGAGAGTTAATGGCGTCGAGCAGCGAGTGGACTGTGTGTGCCGTCAGTGTCGTGTTTTATCACTAACGGACTGTGAGCTGTTGTCGGACGACGTGCTGTGAGAGTGCGAGTTGGACTCACCATCGCAGTCGAAGTGTTTTATTGTACACGAAGCAAGTTCGGCTAAGCTAGTTAGCAGGAGCTAGGCAAGGCTAGTAGGAGCTAAGCTAGCGGCCCGGCCATTGTCGAGAGGAAGCCTGCGCTGATGGGAGGAGCTTTGCCGGGTCGCCACAGAGAGTGTCGCCGACGGAGGCGCTTCGCTGCCGCCGAGGGACACGGAGGTTTATCGCTGCGAGCATTTTGTTCTCACAGACTAACCTCGCATCACAACGAGGCTGTGACCTCCTATTAGCTCGGAGCTATGTCTGCAAGTCCAGATTTACATGATGCCGATAATGACGCCATCGTGTGTAAGTAACGTTTACTGTTTTCTCCCTCCTTGTTTAATTTTACTGTGACTCGTGTATTTATTATTATTTTTTTTTTTTATATAACGTTATACCTTTCTTTTTTAATTGTTTCCCAGCTGCCTGTAAGACATTCAGAGACGGTAACGTTACGCAGGAGCTTCAGGTACAAACAACCAGATCTTGCATCGCAGGCGGAAGCTGTGAGGAGTTCAGCTCGGAGTCAAAGAGGGTAAGATTTATTAGATTAGATCCGTTTTTGGTCAATGTGACTATTTTTCAGGTGCATTAAAAGATGTGATGTGTCCATATGCAGTGCATCGCGCAGTACTGATTGTCTTTATTGATTGTTTTTACAGCTGCTGGAAGCCAGACCGTGTGCTAGATGAGGATGAGGTGGACCATTGCAAGTGCGCCACAATGGACCTGATGTCTGAGGAGGAAGAAGGCGGGGTGTCTGGATGGAGCCAGGAGCTCACCGAGCTTTGTGCCGCACTGCAGTCGAGATTAGAGGCGATTCCGAAGTACAGAGCGACGCACCACAGACGTCTGCAAAACGGACCGAATTCATACAGGAGGCCGGCAGTTACCCACAGCTCCGATGCTTTGTATATAGTTGTGTGTTTGTGCTAATAAAGCTCTGTCTTTGAATGAATAGCACCTTCCTGGCAAATTTTCCTTTCCTCAATAAATTCATTCATGTATTTGATGAGATATATATGCTTGTTTAAAAGTAGTGGTTTCATCCAATACAATCCAATTTTTATATTTATTTATATACTTTTAAACAAGCATATATATATGTGTGTGTGTGTGTGTGTATATATATGTATATATATATATATATATATATATATATATATATATATATATATATATATATATATATATAATATACACGCTTGTTTAAAAGTAGTGGTTTCATCCAATACTGAGTAACCAGGCGTGGTTTCGCCGCTGTTCATATGCTAATCAGAGCCGTTCGGGAGAATCCTGGGCGTTCACGGACGAAAATCCCACTTTTCACGCAGTTACGACCATGACGCAGTTGGCCGGGCGCGGATCGAACCGCAGACCCTCTGAACATGGACCGACCCGCTCTATTAACTGAGCCACGGTCGCATTTAATTGTTTGTGATGCAGTTTTCAGAACTATGCGTGTATGTGTAGAATAACCAATTTGGAATACATCACTTTTATGTATAGGTTCCCCTTAACGGTAACTGAATAAACACATAAGGTTTATGTGTAAGTTTGCATTAATTTAATTTAATCAAATCTCACCAAGTTATTAAATTTATTCACATTAACTCAATGTGATATAAAAACACTGCATTTAATGCAACACTTTACACTGAACTTATGTAATAAAATTAGATGGAAAATTTACATGTAATTAAAATACATAAAGTCAACGTTTTAGGCTTGATTATTTTTTTGAGTGCACATTTTGACGAACTTGATTAATCTATAACAACCCTGTTACAACTGCATGCAAAAGACATGATTTCTACCCCAAATTGCATGCATTTAACATAAAGTTGGCATATCTGCAAAGGAGAGACCTGCGGGTACCCATAGCATCTATTTTCATACAGTTATACTGAGGGACTCCTTTGAAAATGGCCATGGTCAGTTTTTCCCCACAGCAAAATGTAACCTAATTTTAGAGCATTATTTTACCCCCTTGCCCATACCCTAGGATGGCCTGCTTGGTAGCAAAGTCACCTTAGGTCGAGTAGTTTAAAAAAAAACAGAGTTTTAACTATAAAAAAATGTTAAAAACATTTTTTTACCCCACAAATTTAAATGTCTTTAAATACACATAAACATGAACGCGTGCAAAAATCGAAGCTGCACCTGCAGCTAATGTAGCAGCTGATAAGGGTAGGATCTGATACAGATAATTATCAGAGGTTTGGATTTGCACTGAATTAATAAAAATAAAACATGAATCCATTATTTTAACAGCTCAGTACTGTCTGTAAGATAACAGGTATGTTTATGTTTGGCAGTGGCTCAATTTCATTTCCAAATTTATGTTTAAAATAGTAATGTCAATATGACTAGCATGTATGCATGCTTATCATGCAAATGACAGACAATGCTGATACTGGCATTGGTTATGTTATGGATGGCGACAGCTTGCAAACATGAATATATGAACCTGTGTATTATTTGAACAGCTTAGTACTGAATGCACAAAAACAAAGTACGTTTATACAGTTTAATATAAAACATAATTTTATACTGTATATAGAGTAGGGGTCCCGGCTCCATCTCTCCGTCAGTTTGGGGGTTCTTGGCCTGAAAATCGTTGAAGACCCCTGGTCTAAACTAATTTATGTTACATATTCTGGCTGAGGTCGATGAATTTCCAGTGGGTTTAATTCCCCCCTATAACTGGACTATTATAGCTAATGTTGCTAATGCTAACAAGTTCATAGTCATAAGGTGGTTTGATGCTAATGTTAGCTAACGCGCTAACGTTACGATATGCAGTTACGTTTTTGCCGAGTGTTTACAGCTGCCGATGTATGTAACGCTTTTACTGTGATGATACACGACAGTTGAATATTTAATCTGTGTCTATAATAACCACATCCTGACATGTAAATGTGACATCTGTCTACCATACTGTCAACTTGGTTAACTTTAAATATGTACAACTGACTTCATAATATATCATTCAGAATCAGAGATACTTTATTGATCCCCGACAGGAAATTGCTTGCTTTACAGCTGCTCTCTTCAAAGTCAAGAATATGAAGAAAATACATAAAAAATCAAAAATAATAAATAAATAAAACAAATAATAATAATAATAATAATCATAATAGTATAAACTATATATGGTGCATATTTATAATAGTAGTTTATAATTTTATAATGTTCTGTCATAGAGTATATCTCTTCACTGCTAAAAGAAAAGAAAGTAGGCTCACTGCCAGTTACAGTTTCTAATCTTGATTTGCAGACTTTGTTAATTTTTGGTCTCCATGATTGTTATTATTAGTATTAAGATTGTCAAAAATCACTGTATTTATAAAAACGATGTTGGTGCTTTTTATTCCCATAGACGTCACATTTACATGTCAGGATCTGGTTATTATACACAGATTAAATATTTAACTGTCATGTATCATCACAGTAACAATGTTATATACATTGGCAGCTGTAAACACTGAAAAACGTTATAAAAATCCATCCTGTAGTTTGGTGCTGACCTGTACATTGAACATATGAGGAGTAGATCATGTTTAGAATCATCAGAGAACGTTACAGACATTGTTTTTGGTTCCTGTCTGTTTCCTGAATATATTAGTACGTGTGTGAATGTGTAAATGAGATACATTAACGCTAGAAGGAGCTTTATAAAGTTTACTACATTGACTCGTCCTAGTTCACAGGGCTGAGCTGCCGCCTCCAATATGGCGGCGAAGTCGACGTATCGCAGCAGCGGGCCAACCCACTCAATGAGGCGTCTATGTATATATATCTATGGTGATGAGTGTCAGAAACAAAAGTAAAAGTCATCAGGAGATGAAAATAAACAAGGGTTTTATGTTGATATACTGTGTTGAGATAGCATCTTTATTGTGCTCCAGCCACCAATAGTTTGATTTGACAGTATAAAATAGACCTAATACATGACATTTAAAGGGTTTGTATCTTGGTCTATCAAACACGGTTGCAATGATACAAAATAGGCTATTGCAGACCTGAATAATGCACCACAGAGTGGGGATCCACTGGTTAGGAAAATGGCTAACATTTTAAGTCTGGATGAGACTTAAGTGAGCACTTGCAGAGAGCTCTTTATTTGCTCTGAGGTCAACCTGAGATACATGAATTGAGGATACTGGGATGAGAGTAGATCAATTTCATAAAGAGACATCTCTGATGTCTCTGCTTGAGATCAAAAAGAGACACAAGAGTTGAGACAATCTGAGACTTCATTGGGAGCTTGATGAGATGTCCTTTGAAACTTACAGGGAGCCCAAGTTGAGATTTTCTGCACCTGTTTCTCAGGAGAAACAACTGAGAAACAGGATAAATCAGCCACAGCCTCACTTTGGTCTCACAGAGATCTCATAGTTGTCTAGGAGAAATGAATGAGACACTACTGAGATCTCTTCTCCAACTTTCGTTTCCTCTGGGAAAGCAGTTTCCCCAACACTGGTTCTATGGCTGATATCTGTTTCTGGCTTCAGTTGTATCAGTTGGTCTCTCATGTTTTCAGCTGTCATCATGAGGTGTGTCTAAAGGTAAGAATGAACATAATAATGGAGGTGTGAAGAACTGGAGTGACGATGTAGTGCTGCATGATGAGACAGAATCGGAGCATGACTGGAGTCTGCAGACAAGTCCAGTCAGTTTTATCAATATAGTTCAAAAACAGTAATCACATCTGCTCTATAGTCTTTACAGTGTGCATAGTGTACGACCCCCTCTGTCTTCAGACCCATCTTGAATACAGGTTAACCAGGTGGCACAGGTAATCCACACCTCCTCTGAAGAACCTGACCTTCACTCCACCTACAGTATAGAGACCCTGGAACACAACATGATACAGGCAGAGTCACTGCAGATACAGAAACCACCACATACTTATGTAATATAAATACCCTCATATCAAATCAATAGATAAAACATTTAAAAGGCAGAAGTTCATTACAAAGTTGTTCTTGTTTGCTTTGAAACTCCCAAACCCACCCCACAGAGCAGTGCCTATGTAATCATCACTTCATATAAATCTGATAATATGGTTTCTCATAATAAATGATCTTGTTATCTCAGGAAAAGATTTCTTCTTCTCTGATATTGACAAAAGTAACTTGTGATCCAGAGAAGTAAAACAAAATGTATCTCATTAAAAGAGTAATAATATGTGTGACCCATGACCCTTCAGGGCTTCAACAGTTCTTTCACTGTAGGAACTTTAACATTTGTAGGTTTTGTTAAGGAGTTGGTCGTTCTGTCAATCAGTGTTTCTGATTAAATAATTTGAGATATTGCTCAATACCTGGTCAAACTTCCGCAAAGCAGTAAACTGGGTGGTGCAGTGCAGGCCCACATTTTACAAAGAAAATCAATTTTATAAGGGTAAATTAATAACATGATGCTGACAGGACGGAAAAAGCAGAACTATTTTTTCTTGTATTCAATGACTGGATACAGACGTGTCCCTTGTATCGTTACAAGTGTGTTATATATCTCAAAATATCTCAAAAAATATCTCAAAAAGGACAATAGTTGCTTATCAAGACATTTACTTGAATGAAGTCAAAGGATCTTAGTTTGAAAGCATCTGATAATCTGTAGCTTTCCAACCACTGCACTCAAAAAAATAATCAAGCCTAAAACGTTGACTTTATGTATTTTAATTACATGTAAATTTTCCATCTAATTTTATTACATAAGTTCAGTGTAAAGCGTTGCATTAAATGCAGTGTTTTTATATCACATTGAGTTAATGTGAATAAATTTAATAACTTGGTGAGATTTGATTAAATTAAATTAATGCAAACTTACACATAAACCTTATGTGTTTATTCAGTTACCGTTAAGGGGAACCTATACATAAAAGTGATGTATTCCAAATTGGTTATTCTACACATACACGCATAGTTCTGAAAACTGCATCACAAACAATTAAATGCGACCGTGGCTCAGTTAATAGAGCGGGTCGGTCCATGTTCAGAGGGTCTGCGGTTCGATCTGCGCCCGGCCAACTGCTTCATGGTTGTAACTGCGTGAAAAGTGGGATTTTCGTCCGTGAACGCCCAGGATTCTCCCGAAGGGCTCTAATTAGCATATGAACAGCGGCGAAACCACACCTGGTTACTCAGTATTGGATGAAACCTCTACTTTTAAACAAGCATGTATATGTGTATATATATATGTATGCGTATATATATATATATGTATATATATATGTATGCGTATATATATATATATGTATATATATATGTATGCGTATATATATATATATATATATATATATATATATATATATATATATATATATATATATATGTATATATATATATATATATATATATATATATATATATATATATATATATATATATATATATATATATGTATATACACACACATATATATATGCTTGTTTAAAAGTGTATAATATGTGTGTATATGTGTATATATATATGTATGCGTATATATATATATATGTATATATATATATCAGTGGCGGCTGGTGACTGAAAAAATTGGGGAGGACAGGAGGAAAACCAGTCCATGTCATGTTATTTTATCCAAGTCAACTAATTAACCCTACTCTCTTATATTCAATGAAAATTAAGCAATAAAACAATGACTTACAAGACTTCTTTAAATAACATTTCATTAAAAAGCTAATATACAAGACAAAAAAAAAAACTTCTATCTCTTTCGGGATTCGAACCCCAATCACCTGATTAAGAGACAACTGCGCTACCCCCTGTGCTATCTTAGCACTCAACAAATGCTCTTCACGACAGTGGCTTTGATGCTGCTCTGTACGAAAGAAAAGAAATTTCTCTCTGATTTCTCCTAACAGTTTTTTTTCTTTCAGAAATGTGCTTATATTTACTTGAAACCGATTCCAATATTGCTGAAAACTCCATATTTCTTGTCCGAGCATGGCTGGCAGTGAAAGCTGTAAAATACATAGTAGTATTTTTTGTTTACGGTTGTATAAATGTGAGAATGAAATTTGGGAACTGTTATTGGACCAACCTGCTGTCAATCTTGTATTCTGGTTGCTGATTGGTAAGGGAGGACGTCCTCCCTTAGCGCGTCAAATTACGTATCTTAGCCAATCATAGATCAGCATGAAAAAATCTTAAATGCATTGAGTGAATGGAAGGAGATCCCTCCCACGGAGGACAGAAGCCCTCCGTCCTCCTCTAGCCCCCACCTTCCTGCTCCCTGCTCCTCTCACAGACTGCTCTGTCTCCTCCGTCTGCAGATGTCACTGTTCAACCGTTTTAAGTGGATTTTCTTCCAAAGAAGAAACTTTTTTTAATGATATAATATATATATAATATTTTATAAATGATACTGAGATTTGGTAATGATTTATTTCAACCAGTTACTCTTTCTTAAAAAAAAAATTTGATCTTCCTCTTGCCTCTCAAAAATAGAGGAGGACCAACCTCCTCTGCCTCTATGGACGAGCCTCCTCTGATATATATGTATGCGTATATATATATATATATATATATACACACACACATATATATATATGCTTGTTTAAAAGTATATAAATAAATATAAAAATTGGATTGTATTGGATGAAACCACTACTTTTAAACAAGCATATATATCTCATCAAATACATGAATGAATTTATTGAGGAAAGGAAAATTTGCCAGGAAGGTGCTATTCATTCAAAGACAGAGCTTTATTAGCACAAACACACAACTATATACAAAGCATCGGAGCTGTGGGTAACTGCCGGCCTCCTGTATGAATTCGGTCCGTTTTGCAGACGTCTGTGGTGCGTCGCTCTGTACTTCGGAATCGCCTCTAATCTCGACTGCAGCGCGGCACAAAGCTCGGTGAGCTCCTGGCTCCATCCAGACACCCCGCCGTCTTCCTCCTCAGACATCAGGTCCATTGTGGCGCACTTGCAATGGTCCACCTCATCCTCATCTAGCACACGGTCTGGCTTCCAGCAGCTGTAAAAACAATCAATAAAGACAATCCTGCGTAACGTTACCGTCTCTGAATGTCTTACAGGCAGCTGGGAAACAATTAAAAAAGAAAGGTATAACGTTATATAAAAAAAAATAAAATAAATACACGAGTCACAGTAAAATTAAACAAGGAGGGAGAAAACAGTAAACGTTACTTACACACGATGGCGTCATTATCGGCATCATGTAAATCTGGACTTGCAGACATAGCTCCGAGCTAATAGGAGGTCACAGCCTCGTTGTGATGCGAGGTTAGTCTGTGAGAACAAAATGCTTGCAGCGATAAACCTCCGTGTCCCTCGGCGGCAGCGAAGCGCCTCCGTCGGCGACACTCTCTGTGGCGACCCGGCAAAGCTCCTCCCATCAGCGCAGGCTTCCTCTCGACAATGGCCGGGCCGCTAGCTTAGCTCCTACTAGCCTAGCCTAGCTCCTGCTAACTAGCTTAGCCGAACTTGCTTCGTGTACAATAAAACACTTCGACTGCGATGGAGAGTCCAACTCGCACTCTCACAGCACGTCGTCCGACAACAGCTCACAGTCCGTTAGTGATAAAACACGACACTGACGGCACACACAGTCCACTCGCTGCTCGACGCCATCAACTCTCCGCTCCTTCTTCCTCGTCACTCACGCTCCGGTCAACCCGGAAGTCTAAAAACTCTTACAGGTCATGAACTCTCACACTTAATAAGAAACAGAAACAGAAATGATTTATACATTTTAATATCTTATTTATCTCAAAATATTTCATGCAAATTTGAACTTATTAACAACTGGCGTTTTATCTTTATCTTGTTCCCAGGAGAGAAAGAAAAAACTAAATGTGTGTGTCCTTTTTACACAACATTGGCCGTTGCTAATGACATACACAGTAATTAATCTAGTATACTTTCATTAAATAAATCAATTCAAGCAAAAATGTAGTCTATAATTAGGCTATACTGAGCCTCATCTATTTATACCAGAGATTTTCTTACCTTTTGGAAAAAGGTCACCTGGGGTAAAACTCCCCCTGCTACCCTGATTTGCATTTGTATAGCTCACAGCATTTTCATTTACATGTTAAAGCCTCCCCTAGAATCAGGGGGAGGGGGGTCATTGGGGGACAACTGCCAAGCAAGGCCCACGTCAGTTTCCAACAATTCACAGCAGTTTTCGGTGTTGCCTGAAAATTGCCGCGTACAGTCGTAAACCTGAACTTCCACGACAATCTACAGTGCCGCACAGTGACGAAAATCCCACTTTTCAAGCAGTGTGTTGTGTCCTTGGGCAAGACACTTCACCCCCCTTGCCTCGTGTGAATGTGTATGACTGCTGTATGTCTGAGGTGGTGGTCGGAGGCACTGAATGGCAGCCATGCTTCCGTCAGTCTGCCCCAGGGCCCAAGTACTAGCTGTGGCTACTATCGTAGTTTACCACCACTAGTATGACTGTGGGTAAATGAATGGAACCTGGAACCCTGTCAGGCGCTTTGGGTGTCTTGAAAAGTGCCATACAAATCCAATCCATTATTAGTAAGTCCCAAATTATGAACACTTTAAATGCAATTGTTCCATTAACAATTCCAACAGGGTGCACACAACCCAAAAAAACCTGTTGGATCAAAAAATAAATAAAAAGGTAATGTGAATTTGAGTTTTTGCAGATAGCTTAGGTTGATTGTGTAAATCAGGCTGAAAAGCATGGCACATCCAAAAGAGACACTTTGCAGGTTGCGTAGCAGTTCCACACCCTCGATGACTATTCCAACATCCTCTGGCTTGTCCACTGCATCAGCACCATCTTTGCTAATCACATAAAGCCCCATGGTGGTCTGTGCAATCCCTCTCTCAGCTTCCTCATGATTGGCATTCTAATGGTGAAAAACATATTTACCAGTTTGAAATTGAAAACATTACAAGTTAATTACTGAAAGCTCACAGTAAAATGCCATTACTAACCAAGTACTCTTTAATGACAGTGTCGCTGTCTTCATTGAGGTAGACACACAGACCTCTTGAATGCAGTCAATGTCCTCACTCTGCAAAAGAAGGCATAATATAACAAGTCTCCACTTTTCAAAACATTTTCCAGGACATTGTTCATAGCCCTCTTATTTTCACCCCTGTAGTTACTTTATTGACACTTCACTAAAGATTGCCCCATACAAGACGTGAGCTACTTTGTTGATTTGGCCTTATGATGTTGTACCTGGAAGTAATGGAAATATATTACAAGGTTAGTTTCCAACCAGGATGAGAAACAGGGATGTGTGTGTGATTGTGTAACTGTCTTAATATGATCTTAAGTTAACATTAAGTGCTTACATTTACTATATTAAATAAATTCTAACGTTGTCATAGTCTGGACGTAGTTTGGATTGCCTGCTGTAGAACAAGCCAGCGAGTGAAGTACATTTACTCTAGTATTGTACTTAAATACAAATTTGAGGTACTTGTACATATTTATATACTTATTGTCTGCTACTTTATACTTCTACTCGACTATATCTTAGTAGGAAGTATTGCTTTAGTTCAAGTTACTTTGCAGATTCAGATTAACAATACAAAATAGGTTAATAAATATATTGTGATATATTATATCAATAAGACTTTATTGGTCCCCAGGAGTAAATTCACAAGCTACCCAGCAGTGTCTTAAAGTAAAGTATAATATACACACACAACAAACGACTAAGATGTATAAGGTGCATCGGCCTATGTTGGCATATGATGCAGCCTGAGCGGCAGCAGCCATTAGCCTGACGTTAACAGTACCGCAGAGTACCACAACCAATGTTTTTTTGCTGTGTTGCTATCTAATGCTAATGTAGCTATTGGCGCATTTCACAACTAGCATGACTAACGTTATGTTCACCAGTGTCGAAGCAGTGCTGCTAGCTTCGTCTTCATCACATTTAAACTTAGCATACTTCATAAATAACATTACTTACCTCCTAGCTTTCACTCCACAATTGTCCCGCTCAGACCCGCTGACTGTGTTCTGGTCCTGCTCAGTATGCCAAGTCCGGGGTCAGGGTTCAGACTCAGAGTAGCCTTCACATCGGTTGACTGCTGTGACGAAATGACGTTTCCTTTTACTCTCGCACATGCGTATAACTGCCTTTTGGGATTGAGTCCATACATCCGTGATCAAGTCAAATAAGGTTTACTCAATTTGTTTCCATTCAGTTTAAACTAACCATTTTTACTATATGTTTATTTGTTTGAATAAATAAACTTTACATTTTCATATTTCAGTTACATTTTAATTAAACGTATTGCTTTATGTTTATTGGGGGCAATAATCATTTTTTTGAGTTTGTTTTTATATTCCTTCAGTTTTTTATTTTATCTTGCAAGCAAGGTATTTTGTTGTTTTCCATTCTCATTATTTTCTTGTGAAACAAGTTCATATTTTTTGTGTTTATCCACTCAAGGCTCCTTTTATTTGTTGTAATTAATTACGGCAACATCATGAATTTCTCCCTGTTGCCACTGATGACTGCAGCGTTGGTTTGTACTGTGACAGCTCCGTGATTTAATCAGATATTAATCTATGAAACTTTATATAAGTTTAAGTTCACGTTATGTTATTTGAGTTGTCCTGTCACATTTTTTTTGACTATCACTATGTCACCGCTTTATTATTTATTATTTCTGTCTTTTCTTACTTTGAGTGAAACTGTGCTAGCTTGCTGAGTCCGAGACATGACAACCGTTGAGCCTCGAGCAGTACTGTTTGAGATGTAAAATGTAAATCATGTAATATGGCGACTGTTACAGTTGTTTATTTTATTCATGTTTAATGTGTAGGACAAGGAGCTGTGCAGCAGATCACCACTGGTCGCGTTATTGTGTTGTGTTTTTTTTTTTATTCAACAGATGTGCTGCTCTGTTAAATAAACTGCTGTGCTGTGAACCCAAGGAAAAGTCGTTGAGTGGTCTCCTCAGTCTGCTGAGGTTGAGCTGAATAGATGAGGTAACACAGTAAAATCGTTCTTTTCCCCATTTCTTAAATGAGGCATTTGATTATCATTGCATACTGTGTACCTTCCACACATCATGTCATGTGTCAATGCAGCCCATCAGCCTAATCTGCCCCCTTGTGGCAAAAACAATGCACATCAACCACGCATACAACTACAAATACAAATTTGGTTATTCTGAATCTTGAAAAAAACATTGTTCCAATTAACTGAAGGGTTTTCTTATGGGTATACAAGATTCTCCTTCTTCTTGAACGAAAGAAACAATTTAAAAACACTGCTGGATCGAAAAATTAATACCAATGTATAAAAAACACCCATAATAAAGCTTACATTTGTTGAATTGAAGGCAAATGTATCTTAAATACCCTGAAGAGTATTTTATATGCTCTGTCAAGGTTTTCTTCTTACGGAAGAGGATTAGGGCCACATGTGAATTTTTTTTTTAGTTCTGACTTTAATGTCAGAATTCTGACTTTAATCTCAGAATTCTGACTTTTTCTCAGAATTCTGACTTTAAAGTCAGATCTAAAAAATAAATTCACATGTGGTCCTAATCCTCTTCCGTATATTCTTTATATAATATTTCCCAATTTTGGTTTACAAATTCATTTTTTACACATTCATAGTCTCCTCTGTCCTTGCTCTATGATTGGACTTTGTGGTGGCCAGTTTGTGGTCTGTTTCTGTGCTTTATGTTTCAGAGGAGCTTGGTGAGGCTTTGTGTGGCTTTATTTGCTGCTGATTGGAGCTGTGCTGGTCCACACAACTGCAGCACATTAAGTATAATCAGCACCTGCTCTCATACCCAGACCTTTCCAGCAGATCTACACTACTCACAAAAAGAACCTAAAATCCACTTAACCTTTACAGGTGAACTTAATGTGACCTTCTCTAAAATTTTGAATGGCCATGTCCAACAGTTCAATGTTTCAGTACTTTCTGCACAACTTGCTGTTCTCTAACAAGGAGCTTAACAGCAAAATTCACAACAGGTGTTTGATCCATGAACTGACCAATACATTTCCTGGTTCAATTAGAATTGGTATTTAAAAAGTCCTCCTCATCACGCTGTTCACATTTTGACATCATGAGACTAAGACGACACCTAACAAATGATCAACATTACCTCGCCATTGCAAGCTTCAAAAAGGATGTTGTGAAGTGGCCACTGAGCTTAGGGTGTCACAGAGTGTCATCAGCAGGTTGCAACAGAGATACAGAGAGACTGAAAGAGTCACAGAAAGGCATAGAAGTGAACGTCCATTGGCCACATCCCACCAGATGAGCCTTTGGTGGTGGTGTTACAGTGTGGGCAGGTGTGTCTAGTCAATACAGAACTGCCCTACACTTTGTGAATGGTACAGTGACAAGCCCATACTACCTGAATAACATCATTAATCCAGTCATTGTGTCCCTGCATGAACAACACGCCTAATTTCATCTTCACGGACGACAATGCTCCAGGTCATTGAAGTCACATCATTAGGGAACGGCTGCTGGAGAATGGGGTACCTCAAATGGAGTGGCCTGCACTTTCTCCAGACCTGAAGCCCATAGAAAACCTATAGGATCAGCTGAGTCGCCGTGTTGAGGCTCCTTACTCTGTGCCCCAGAACCTTGGTGACCTTATTGAGACATTGACATTTTTTGTTGTGGTATACCTACTACTGTTGTTGGCTTTTGTTTCAATAAATTGTTTTAGATGAGGAAATCACCATTGCATGCTTCCACTTAAATGCCCTTAAATGAAACAGATTGCTCCTCAGTGTTATGGCACTGACTTTGTTAATACAACATGGTGTGTAACCAGGAATATAAACAAACCTTAAGAAGTTAGTTAAAAAGTAAACAATACTAAATCATAAATAGAGTGTATGGTCAAGTGAATATATATCACACTATGCATGACATGTGGAGTTATCAGATGATTCTGAAATCTTTGAGGAGATCTTGTTGCAAAATCTGCAGCAATAAATTCATGAAGAAGATCATCTGTCTTTGAATAGCTACATTAATTGTTATTTTGAGACTTCAGGAGAAAAGAACTCCACAACAGTCTAAAAAACACACTTAGGATATTGCCCTTTTTGTGAGTAGTGTATATTAAAATACCTACAGATGAACATGACCTTTTGATTAGACAGTGTAAACATTTCCTCCATCCAATCCTTGAAAATTACAATATCAGAACCCGGTCCTCCATAAATACAGCTAACAATTACATTCTTCTTTTTTCCATGTATATATCTTGTGTACAAAATTCTAATACGTTTCCGTATTGCAGTTGTCTCTCTTCCACCTTGAAATCAAAGTGTTTGTCCACAGACACAGCCACACCTCCTCCAGTCTTGTACTCCCTGTTTATGTCATTCATTTAATAACCATCTAATTGTAGTAATTCTAGTTGTAGATGAATGATTTTCTTTCAGAATGTGTCATGTTTGTATACTGTGAATTTAATCACTTGTGTTTCCAGTTACCTTACAGTCCACTTTGGCAGGCCGCCACCTGCCGTGCATAGAGTCAGAAGCTAATTCACTGTTTTGTTTTACCTGACCTCAAAGATTATTCGAGGTTAAAATAAAGGTTGAATGAATAAATGTATTTATATATTAACCAATTGTTTATTGTACAGGCTCAACTGATGTGTATAACACTTTGTAAATGTTTAATAATACTGAAGTTCATCTTTAAATATTATATGGATGTTCATTTTGAAGTTGCAACTGATGTTAATAAACTCCTGTTTAATAAATGGTTTATGATTGATGGTTCATTTCAATGCTTGTTAACAGTGAAAAACTGAGCTAAAGTTAATAATAGATTTAACATTTAATAATCATGTTTATTATTGTTACGGCCCTAGTGCTGTGGGCGTGTTTGTGTTTTTTCTTTTACCCATTCAGGTGACACCCGCATCCTCCCCCTATTGCTCGTCACTGTGTGGATCGCACACCTGAGGCTACTTGCCACCTAGGTCGTGTGGTACAAAGAGGCTGTGGATGCCAGTGTACGGAGCCAGAACAGTCTCATAATGGATAAATGCACACATAAAGGAATAAATGCATGAAAAAGGACTCACAAATGTATTTGGGGAGTTGTATATATATATGACCCGATACACAAATGCATTTTCAATGCACACACAAATATGCTTCAATCCATATATAAGTAAAGAAAAAGAAAATTCACATATAAAAATAAGATTTGTAAACATATTTGTGATGCGCACTCAAATATTTCTTGTTTTAAATATGTGCAATAAAAATTCACGAATGTACAAATTGTCAGTTATTTGCAATCTTCACCAAAAACATATTTGGAAGTTGTTACATTGATATACTAATTGTCAAACGCGCATTTGTCTCAGTGCTTTTAATTTGTAAACCTCCCTGCATTTGTGTGCAGATTTTTGAGACTCATCTAGCGCTACTCCGATTCACAAATGCGTTTTTTCTACAAGGGGGTCGTCTGCAGCCAATCAGATGTCTCACTCCTTTACAGCCAATCACATGAGTGCCTCCCCACGAGGGGTTTTTAACTGACGTCATTACACCGCGCAAGTAGATAGAGATAGATAGATAGATATCAGTAGATCTTTATTGTCGCATTAGGAGCCATCATCAGCAGTACACAGACATGACTGAGGAGAGGCAGTCTCTCCTCAGTTCTTACAGCACTTTGAGATAACACACATTAACTGTAGACAACAACAGGATGTACATGATTTCACTCAAGATGTTATTCAACCTTTCTTTACCTGGTCGTGACATTTTCCAGGTTGAAGACACATTGTTCTTCTTCCTTCATACATCACAACATCTCAAACATCCCCCACCTGCACCTGCTCCTTAAACTCCTCCACACATATATCCTCTTGTTGTACAGACACACAGGAAGAGGTCTGAACCCCCTCCAGGCTGAACTCCTTTATAATGAGTTTACTTGTATTTAGTTTCCCAACAACTTAAACATTGTAATATCATGGTGGATATATAAGACAGCAAGCAAAAGCTGAATCATATTGGAAAAACTCAGGAAGTTCCCTCCCACCTGACATCAATTATTAAATATTTAATGTTTGAGTTTTATCTGGTAGTGTCAAAAATGAAAGCGTTGATCCTCTGTGGACCATCAGATTGTGATATTTATTGTCACTGTCATGATATGAAACAGTAAAAGGAACAGATCAGACTCAGTGGAATAATGATATATTCTGGTTGATCACAGTAATATGACAGCAACAGCCACCTGTTTTAATCTAAATCTAAATTTATTGTCACTGTCATGATATGAAACAGTAAAAGGAACAGATCAGACTCAGTGGAATAATGATATATTCTGGTTGATCACAGTAATATGACAGCAACAGCCACCTGTTTTAATCTAAATGTACATTTGAATGGGATCTGAGTCGGTGCATCATTGATCTCAGGTTATTGGAAACATCTTTCTGAATTCATTAATTCTCTCTGATTCTAACTGATCTGGAAACCATTGAAAGAGGTGCTATTTTCAGCTGCCCAAACATGTTTTTTTGTGGGCATGCTCACATAAACCTGGTCTCCTTGCTGCAGCTGCAGGACAACTGCATTTCCTCCATTATCAATAATAAACACCTGCAACAGGTGCAGTGAAGACACCTGTGAAAACTACAGAGGATTTTTATGGGTTTCTAAAAGACTTTGAATGTGACATAATTACAACATGGTAGAGGTGTGTAGCCAAAGATGAATTACTTTCTGGACATACATCTGAATTTTTGCAGTAATATTCAGTAATGGAAACAAGTGCATCTACTTCATGCCTCGGTGTAGAAAGCATAAAAGATGTTGGTGGGACAATTTTAACACATTTTGGAGTTTCTCCTCCTGAAAAGGTTTTAAGTAGAGTAGATGTCATTTTCTGTATTCTGATGCCATTTAACAGGTGGTTTGATTTTATCTGGTTATAGTTGCATCAGAAATATTATCAGCAGGTCGACATTTTGCCATTTCATCCTGAGGAAGTGCCTCAGAAAACATGTTTGAAGACAACAAAAGACTCAACATATGTAAATTGGTTCAATGACTAACTTATCATGGGCGTCTCAGCCATTTTACTAGAATGGGAAAAGTCCCACCTACTTCTCTCTCTTCTATGAATGTCCAGTTTAATTAAACTAAATGTCAAGTTTTTACTGCTACGTTGCACTGAGACACTTCACTGTTAATATACAGTATAATATTACTGGTTACTGTTTTTTTTTTTCATCAGTCTGGCACTGCACAGATCATCAGTAAATTTAAACCTTGTTAATCTGTCACACTTTGAACAGGTACAGAGAGTAATCAGATTACATATATTAATAATGATATAAAGCTACAGTATATTCATCAGGCCAGTTTGTAAAATGTATCAACAATTTAACAGTTACAGGTGATTTAGGCTGCATGTGATGTCCTTACCTGTACAGCTGTTGTAGGCATCACCAATGTTTGTTTTTTTTTTCAACACTTTATTTATAAAGTTTTTAAAGTTTAAACCACACAGAAAACACACAGAAGCAGAACAACAAAATACACAGAGCACAACATGACAAGACAAAACAAAACAAAACAAGACAAACTGCCAGCCCACAGTAATATAAACATTGAAAAAATAAAGTCATACAAGTCAGTCCACGTACTGAATCAAGAGTACAGAGGTAGATTTTAAGGTCCGAGACAAAGTCCAAAGAGCCAGGATCAAGAGAGTTCAAGGAGAGGCTTGGATGTACAAGGCACATTGCAATCTGTACAGAACAAAATGAGACAGAATAATATAATCCAGTGTAACTAGTCCAGGGGATCAAGTTTA
Source organism: Sparus aurata (assembly GCF_900880675.1). Lineage (NCBI taxonomy): Eukaryota > Metazoa > Chordata > Actinopteri > Spariformes > Sparidae > Sparus > Sparus aurata. Next base: position 14,493,340 of record NC_044196.1, on the reverse strand, counting down.
TCACTTCGAATGTATTCAATAAAGGGTCCTCAGACTTCAAGGAACTTGTGGTGAGTGTCTGACAAAGAATATCGAATTTCTTCCAGGTAAATACAGGAAACCATATCATTCAACCATTTTTTAAAACGAGGAGAAGCTGATTTCCAATCTCTAAGAATAACTCGTTTTGCTACGACCATATCAAACATGAGGGCTTGTTGTAGTGATGAGGGAAGAGTGAGAGAAAATTTAGAACAGCCCAATATTATCAGGAGACTGTCATGGGTCAACTGTTTGCTGTTAATGACACTGTACAAGTAGAAAATGTCATGCCAAAAAATCCTAAGCTTAGGGCAGGAACAGAAAAGGTGAGCCAGAGTCCCGTCGTCTGATTTGCATTTATCACAGGTAGCGGAGACGGAGGGAAAGATCCTATTCAGCCTGACTTTAAACTGAATAAGTTGAAGTCTAGCATTGATAGAGCAAGATTTGATCCTAGTCAGCCCCTGACTTGTCCAGTGGGAGAAGAAATTTTATGTATTGCCCTGTCAGCCTGTACACCTTTTAACTGTCTAGCAAGTAATTTATCAGGTTTATCTACCAGCTCGAAGTGCTTTTGCTTAAGTTTAAGGATGTAGCTTCCAACTTGTTCTCCCAGCATCTGATTATACTCGTATTTTATCTTCAGGATGGCGCTAAGGGTGTCGTCATTGTTTGTATTGCGATAAGTGTCCTCCAACGCCGCCAACTTGGCCTCAGTAACTGCGAGACGCCTCAGCCTGGACCTTTTAGTGGCGGACTGATATGAGATGATGTGACCCCGCAGTACCACCTTGAACGACTCCCATAAAACTGAGTCAGAGACTGCCCCATTATCGTTAGTGAGCAAAAAATCTGAAATCTTAGCCGAAATATAATCATGAAATGCTTTGTCTGAATTTAGGGAGGGATTGAATTTCTAATTGTATGAAGGTGTCTGGAGGTTCAAATTGATCTGGACTGAAAGAGGAGCATGATCGGACAATAGAATACTATGATGTGTTGAACTGAGTGTGTGCGAGGTTAATTTAGAGTCTACCAGGAAGTGGTCAATTCTGGTGAAGGTACCGTGTACAGGAGAGAAGAAAGAATATTGTCTCTCAAAGGGGTGCTGAAGCCTCCAAATGTCAACCAAATCAAATGAATTCACCAAATCATTAAGAACTGGCACAGATTTCAATGGTGGGGCAGCTTTGGTGGAAGATCTGTCCAACTGAGGGTCGAAATAGCAGTTAAAGTCGCCCCAGATGATTATGTTATGAGTATTATATTCTGCAACAAGATTAAAAACTTTACAGAAAAAATCAGGACAATCAAAATGAGGGGCATAGATGTTTAAAAGAACTAATGGGAAGGAATTGATTGCACCAGTGACAAGGACATATCTCCCACCTGGGTCTGTTGTTATGGAGTTGAATACAAAAGGGGTAGTTTTGCGGATAAGGATGGCAACCCCCCTCGCCTTAGAAGAAAAAGTGGATTGATACACTTGTGAAACCCATAGCGATCTCAAACGTATCTGCTCTGTAGGTTGAATGTGGGTCTCCTGCAGAAAATGTCAGAAGACAAGGACTTTAAATGTGAAAATACCTTTCCCCTCTTAAGTGCCTTGCCAAGACCTCTACAATTCCAAGATGTAAAAGTAATAGGACTCAATTCCGGCTTGGCCAAATGACTATCCTGCATTTAGAGAACCAAAGAACAGAAAATAGAGGCGGACATGACAAATGTGACAAGAGACTGGCAGTTTACACACAAAAAACAAAAACCCCAAAAGATACCAAAAGCCGCAGCAAGAACTAGGCGACACTACCCTCTATCTGTCGGGAGGCTGCCGGGAAACAGAGACAGCAAAACCGTACAGTGGTAAGCTGACCTATACTAACAGCACCGTGAGCACCACCAAAATAGGGGTTAACATACGACGAGGTGCACCTATAAGAACATAATAACAAACAAGTGCTAAAGCCCATATTAGAAATGTTTGGAGGAGGGGCATTTATGCAAGTCCCTTTATAGAAAAACATATATAATAAATATATAATATCTCACTCCTGGCAGAAAATTATAACACTGGATATTAAGAATGACAAAATGCTAAATGCTAAATTGCAACATCAGTAGTGACACTGCATAAAATGCGGTGTAGGAAGCATTAACAGTCATGTTTTGTCAGCCAGTGAGTTGGCAAACCGTTCAACGTCCGCTGGCGAGTCGAAGATTTTCACTGTGTTGTTGTGGACAACCTGAAGCCTGGCAGGAAAACGCAGGGAGCACTTAGCGCCGGCATCCATGAGCCGATTCCTCACGGCGGTGAAGGCCTGGCACTGCAATGACACCTCAGCCGTATAGTCGGGGAATATTGAGACCCTCTCACCATGGTACTGCAGTGGGGATTGTTGGCGGCTGAGCCGAAGGATACTGACCAGGTCGCTGTCGTTGTGGACTCTTGCAATGATGATCGGCGGTCGCTCGTTAGCGAGTGGCTTGGCTCTCAGGCTGCGGCCCGGTCAATTTTGACGGGCCTAGTAAAGTTGTCTTGGCCAAGAAGCTCCGGTATCAGCCATGACACAAACTCAGTCGGGCGACCTTTTTCTTCTCCTTCTTTAATGCCCACAATCCTGATGTTGAGCCTACGGGAACGATCCTCCAAGTCATTCAGTTTACTTTGAGAAGCCCGTTAGCCGCCGTTAAATCTTTGCACATTGCCTCTAACACTGTAATGCGGCTATCGGCAGCTGAGAGGGCCTTGTCCATGTCGTCCAGACGGTGCTGCTTCGCGGTGTTCTTTTTGGAGGGCAGATAGGCTCGCTTCGATTGAGTCAAGGCGCAGCCTGCAAGAGAGGGGCGTAACCTGTAGTGGGCGTAACGTGTAGTTACGTCACCTGTAGTGGGCGTAATGTGTAGTTACGTCACTGCTACAGGTTACGCCCACTATGCACGCTTCTTAAAGGGATATGAGCCTAAATAGGTACTACTACAGTTTGACCACGGTCCAGCAGCACAAACGTCAATGTCTACGCAATCTTTGCCCCATAATAGATGTATTCTTTCTATTGTTTATTTGTTTTAGTGGTAAACGAGTAACAAGGCAGGATATTATGATGAGATGGAAACACCACACTTAAGACACTCTCAGAGACCAGAATTCATGAGTAAATGGATTAAATAAATAAATATATCAATGTCATTGCTTGTGTGGGTGTGAGTAAGATAGCTAAACATTCCTGTGTTAAAAACGTGTGAATTAAAATCGTCTGTGTTAAGCATGTGTGTACATTTATTTGAACAGTTCCTTATTGCAGAGGGTGACAGCTGATGGTATGAATTACTTTTTGTAGCCATTCTTCTTGGCCATTTGTATGGCCAGTCTGCAGCAGCTGAAATGCTGAGTGAAGGGGATGAGTGGAATCCTGATAAATCAGGAAAGCCTTTTTTTATTGTCACCTGTGTGAGTAAGTCCTGGAGTTGAAGTTGTTTTTGTCCAGTGATCTTGTTGGCCAGGGGCCTTATTTAGAAGGCGTACGCCACTCTCTTCGCACACCGTGGGATTTATAAAAAAAGAACTTAACGGGAAAATGTGCGGTCCTCCACGGCAACTCTGATCCATGTGTACACACATAAGCGCCACTGATGGCAGAAGAAAGAAACGGGATAAACTGTGTGAAACTGATACTGATCGTGTAAAATAAATAGTAATATTACCTCTCATATATGAACAGTTTATTTGCAAGAAATGGTTAAAAAAACAACTATTTCTACAATGAATAAACAAACATACTCCCCGGAGTGCACACGGGAAACATATGATTTAGGACAATAGTAAGACAACAGTAGGGCAAATTGTGTTTACATTGATATGAATGCAGTTTAATATATTAATATCCTATATCATATAGACCATTTCGTTTCATCTCCGTTTTCAATGCATAACGCATAAAACACTTTGTAACTGTGTTTTCTTGCCATACAAATAAAGACTATAATTATCTTATATCATTAGTCTGAAGAACTGTAAGTCAATCAGGGTAATTCTCACACAGCAGATATTACCTACTACGTGGGTATATAAAGGCATGTATTCACAATGCGTTATGGCGCACAATGGCTGCTTTGGCACTGTTGGAGGATGTGGCAAAGGGAAGGATACGGAGGGAGCGGAACTTTAGAGACCAGCAAGATCCACTGGCCAACAGTGATGAGTGGCTGATGAACTGTTTCCGACTCCCACGAGCTGTCCTCCTGGATCTATGTGCGTATTGGGCCCAGCCAGGGACGTGCACAGGATTATAGAGGGCAGGGGCTCAAAGTCAGAAAAGGGCAGTTTGTTTTTTCAGGCCTTAATAACACAATATGTAGATTAACTTAAAATTAGTAAACAAAGTACATGTAGAAAGCTAACTTCTTAGCTATGTATCCTGTGTAGCTGTGAGTGATATGCAATTGCCATTTCATGTGTGTCAACAAATTATTGTCAACATGATTTTATTCACATCATCATAATACTGAGGTTTGGAAGACATGCATTTCAGCTGCAATTCTTAAAAAGCAACAAAACACTGGTTTATTATAAGGCTATTTATTGGAGGGCAAGTGCAAAATAGTAATACAGGCTACACATCTAAACGTGACAAAACCAAGAAATGACTACTGTGACTGTTTGTAGGAACAACAATGTTTACAACAGGAAAGTCACAGTGAACTCAATAACTGGAAGAAGTTTAAGATTTGCGGCAGATAAACAGCCGACACAAGACAGCTGTCATGTTATTCTTAACTCTCATTAACAAGCAGTTAGCTTAACAAGGACAAATGGACACTCTTCTGAAATATGACTCATATTTAAGCACGTTGAATAAGTGAAAGGCGACTTGTTAGCCCCCACAAGGAAGTTATGTTAATGGTTTATAACTCACAAAGGTTCAAGTCGCTCCACTGCGTCTCATCTATGTGCATGGTGGAGTTCTCCATGAGGCAGCGGCTTCTCTCTCTCTCTCTCTCTCTCTCCCTCTCTCTCTCTCTTTGTCTTCAAAATAAGAGCTTGGCATTGCAGCCCATTGGTATTTAGAACTGGGTTCTTAGCGGGGGGCTTTTAATTTGAAAGTAGCGACCGTTCGTAGAGAGAGACAGAGCAGAGCCGCAGCAGACAGAGAAGCGGCTTTAAGCCTGGTTTATGCTTCTGCGTTGCGGCGACGGCGCTACGTCGTCGACCCTACGCCGTCATTGAGCATTCGAAGTTCTGCGTCGAGGGAGCGCGTTGTTCTGCAATTCACCGCCAAGCCGCTAGGGGTGTGTGGCTGTGTCTTTGTTTGGTTTCGGGGGGTTCATATCGGATTCCTTGGTTTTCTTCCGGTCAGACAGTAAACAATGGCAACTGAGATGGAGCGGGTGTTTTTGGAGATGGAGCTCGTGGATATTGAACAACAAATGCTGTTATTACAAATGTTGAAGCGCAGGCAAAAGCAACTGCCGGAAATGACGTTCTGAGCGGACCAATCACAGTCCTTGCCGTTCGCGTCTTGACGCGCCGACGTGACGCGTAGTCAGGATTTTTTGGAGGCGCACGTCAGGGTCCGCGTAGGGGTCTGCGTCGACGATGTAGCTACGCCGTCGCCGTGACGCAGAAGCATAAATCAGGCTTTATAGACTCACACACACACGACATCATATTACGAGGAAATGTGTACGGTAGATAACCGTGGCATTTTTATACCGCCGTTTTTTTGACATCACTTTGCACAACAGGAATTTATGTATTCATTAAAAAACACACAAAAAGGGCACTTTATAATATGAGGCAAAAAGGGCAGGGGCTCGAGCACCCTTTGGACCTGATGTGTGCACGTGCCTGTCGCTCATAGAGAATTTCATCAGGAAATGCCAGCGGATCAGCGTGATCTCGAAGAAGCCGCTCACGTCGTAGTGCTGCCCGAATTATTCTTGCTCCCAGGTCCACCGGGTTCTCAATGAATGGTGACGCCATCTCCGAATGAGTTACACAGTGAAACAGCGGCGCTTTTATAGCCGATTTTAAGCTGAAACTCTGAACAGAACCTGGTCAGGACCAGGTTATGAGCTAAGCATAAGTTACCATGGTGATCTAGCCGGGTTAAAAGAGAGCCACCTTTGTAGTACAGGGAAGCCTGGCTTTAGACTCAACATACCTCGCTAACCCACTAAACTGGCTTTGCAGTACACCCCTCTGATCTCTATATTGTAGGTGGAGTGAAGACCAGGGTCTTCAGAGGAGGTGTGGATTACCTGTACCACCTGGTTCACCTGTATTTAAGATGGGTCTGAAGACAGAGGGGGTTGTACACTGTGCACACTGTAAAGCCTCCAGAGCCAATGTGATTACTGTTTTTGGCCTATATGGATAAAACTGACTGGACTCGTCTGCAGACTCCGGTCATGCTCCGGTTCTTTCTCATCATGCAGCACGACATCAAGACTCCAGCTCTTCACACCTCCATTATTATGTTCATTTGTACCTTTACACACACCTCATGATGACAGCTGATAACCTGAAAGACCAACTGATACAGTTGAAGCCAGAAACATATATCATATCTGGTTCTGGTCCTCACCTATCCAGTCCTGAACCAGCTCAGACCTTAACACAACACTGACACAATTCATTCTACATCTTTCCACATTTTGAAAATTGCAACTGCTGTACAGTGGAAAAGGCCGAAACATCTACAAGCTGTAGGCATAACAGCACCAGGCACACATACTTACAAATGTCAAGTCATGTGTCAATGCAGCCCATCAGCCTAATCTGCCGCCTTGCCCCCCTCCAAAAAAAACCATGCACATGCAACAACACAACACAAGCACACATGCAACAACAAATCCAAAATTGGTGATTCTGAATTTTGAAAAAAACATTTTTATGATTAACTGAAGGATTAAATGTTCTTTCGTGGGTTTACAAGATTCTCCTTCTTCTTGAGTGAAAGAAACAATTTAAAAACACTGGTGAACCGAGAACTCCCTATTAATGTTGCATGAAGCAGACAAATGTGTTGACAAGCACCGGTGTAGAGTTTGTTTCAACACTGGGATAGACTGAGGTTTGGTGAGTTTATCAAGGTCATGGTTTGGGTCAAATACATTCATCTCCATGGTTACAACAGTAAAAAGAAGACCTACTGACATGTTAAACAAACAGCAGTCATGCATATGATGGGAAAACTTATCACTTCTCACCTAAAACACATTTTGAGTCTAAAGCCTTAAAAAATGTTTTTGGAGAATCAGATATTCAATGATTAATTACATGTACATGATTGTGAAACTTGTCAGTTCTTGCCCTTCACACATTTTCAGTCAAAGTATTTTCTATATTATGAAAAATTAGTTGAACTGAACCTGATCCATCTCTAGCACTCCGTTCAGGTATGTTATGCTGAAAGATTCCACTAGATGTCGCTGTGTTATTAAATAGAATGCTACTTCAGTTGGCCTCCTCACAGGAAGTCACTCCAAACGTGAGAACACTGTTTGGTGAATTTATTTGAAAGCAAGTGCATTTTTCCAACATCTTATTTTGGACATCCAAGACATGCATTGTCATTGTATTATTTATTTGTTTACAGTGATCAGATTATTAAGAATAAATCATTTGTTACTGGAATTAAGAATCTGTCATTTTCAAAATATCTCAACTAGTTTTCGGTGTCTTGCAACCAAATGTTTATTCTGTGTAGCATTCTGTCACTGGGTGAGCTAGCATTGAATGACCCTATAGAACGTTGACTTATAGTCCTTATATCAATACACAAGAACATATGATTCAGTTAAGATTTTAAACAATATTTATTCCCAAAAAAATCACTGAATTTGATATTTTAAATGTAATATGATGTATTTGTAGTATTTTGCACTGGATTTAGTGAGAAATGTGGCTGTTGCCACAGTAATGCCGTCAAGCACATCATAATGCCAAATGGCAGACTCAAAGGAGACATATAATGCCCATTTTCAGGTTCAAATGTTATTTTGGGTTACTACTAGACTAGTTTTACGCGCTGCAATGCCCAAAAAACACAGCACTGTATCCCCCCTCTATCTGAAACGCTCTGTTGTAGCTCCTGTCTCTTTAAGGCCCCTCTTCCTGAATACCCAGTCTGCTCTGATTGGTCGGCTCACACAAGCAGGCACAGTTAACAGTGACAGAGCAGCTGTACTAAATCAATTCTTACGTGCCAACCTAGCCACTGGGAATAGATTATGCAAATGTGAGACATGGTGATGTACTGTGATGTAACATAGTCACAGAATTAAAGGTGAGAAACACCCAATGAGGTGTTTCAGCAGCTGTGTTTTCTGTGGGAGAGAGGAGCTTTTGTTGGAGCAGACTTTGACCTTTTTAACTTTCAAGACCTTTTACATGCACAAGAACCCATATATAAGAACATATATTTTTATATATGTTTATATATATTATATAACGTATGTATATATTTATATATATATGTTATATAACACACTGAAGGAGCGGAAACAATGAAAAGGGATGATATGTCTCCTTTAAAAGACTCATGACACCTCTGAAAAATACTGCTTATTGTGTTATAACCTCATTGTATTTACAAATCAGATTTTAAACTCAATTTAGACATTAAATAGGCACACAAGGTCTGGGTGACTTCAGGTTACAGGTCTGTCAAAAACATAATAATACCCAGCAAACCAGCAAGTTTCAATCTCTCTTTCAATCCACAATGATTAGTTTTTTAAATGGAGAAGGATTGCTTATTGTACTCCTGGCAAAAAACCTTTTTTGTTTTGCAAAACCTTTGCATCAGTCAAGACGGACCTTGCCTGTTTGTTGCATTCTTACAAGCAGCATTCTCAATCAAGCACAAAGCACATAGAGGGAAGCATTCAGTGAGAACAGTGCAATCAGGTCAAGTTCTAACCTGCTACTGGCAGGAAGTTTGAGTTTTGGAAACTGTTGAGGCTGAAAACAGATTGATTAAAGTAGTTAGACTGATCCAAAATGTACACTTGCATCCCAGGACTTACATAAAAATGACATCCAAGTGCTTCTTTTCTTATCAAAGATGAAGTTCTGTACTTGAAACACCTTCACTTATTATTATCATGTCATGAAAACTGTGAAGTGCAGATGAGAGTTCGCACTCAAAAACCAGGTGACACAATATTCAGATATATATTTTTATTGTGGCATTAGGAGCCATCATCAGCAGTACACACACATGACTGAGGGGAGGTAGTCTCTCCTCAGTTCTTACAGCACTTTGATATAACACACATTTACTGTAGACAACTACAGGATGTGCATGATTTCACTCAAGCTGTATTCAATCTTTATTTACCTGGTCGTGACATTTTCCAGGTTGAAGACACACAGGAAGAGGTCTGAACCTCCTCCAGGCTGAACTCCTTTATAATGAGTTTACTTGTATTTAGTTTCCCAACAACTTAAACATTATAATATCATGGTGGATATATAAGACAGCAAGCAAAAGCAGAATCATACTGGAAAAAACTCAGGAAGTTCCCTCACACCTGAAATCAGTGATTAAATATTAAATATTTGAGTTTTATCTGATAAATTTGAAGTGTCTTTGCACAAAACCTGAGGGTGGTGAAACTCATGTAGAGTCAAAATTTAAAGTGTTGATCCTCTGTGGACCATCAGATTGTGATATTTGTTGTCACTTTCATGACATGAAACTTGTTGATCACAGTAATATGACAGCAACAGCCATCTAAATGTACATTTGAATGGTAACAGAATCGGTGCATCATTGATCTCAGGTTGTTGGAATCATCTTCCTGGAGTCACTGATTCTGACTTATTCTAATTGAGCAGGAAACCACTGAAAGTGGTGTGGTAGTTACCTGCCCAAATACTACAGTTTGCCAGCATGCTCACATAAACCTGGTCTCCTTGCTGCAGCTGCAAAAAAACTGCATTTCCTCCATTATCAGCTCCGTCAGAGCCTGCTGGGTGATCAGATGACTTGACTATCATCTCGCTGTTCTTGAAGAGCGTCAGCCACGGGCGTCCAACAGAATGATAGAAGAAGGTGAAATAATAAACACCTGCAACAGGTGCAGTGAAGATACCTGTGAATGAAACAGAGAATTTTTATTGGTTTCCGGAAGGCTTTGAATGTGACATTAATAATTACAAAATGGTAGAGGTGTGTAGCCAAATATGAATACTTTTTGGACATGCATCTGAATTTTTGCAGTAATATTCAGCAAAGGAAACAAATGCATCTACATCATGCATGGATGTAGAAAGCATTAAAAATGTTGGTGGGAGAATTTTAACAGGTTTGGAGTTTCTTCTCTTGAAAAGGTTTTAGTAGAGTAGATGTCATTTCCTGTATTCTGATGCCATTTAACAGGTGGTTTGATTTTATCTGGTTATAGTAGCATCAGAAATATTATCAGTAGGTCGACATTTAGCCATTTCATCCAGAGGCATTGCCTCAGAAAACATGTTTGAAGATTATAAATCACTAAACGTATGTAAATTGATTGAATGACTAATTTACAATGGGTGTCGCAGCCAATTTACTAGGATGGGAAAAGTCCCCCCTCCTTCTCAAAATTAGTATGAATGCACAGATTAATGAAACTACATGTCAAGTTTTTACTGCTACATTGCACCGAGACACTTTATTGTTAAAAAAAACACTTAAAATTTTTTTTTTTTTTTATCAGTCTGGCACTGTCATCAGTAAATTTAAACCTTGATAACCTGTTGCATTTCGAACAGACAGTAATCAGATTACATATATTAATAATGATATACAGCTACTGTATATTCATCAGGCCAGTTTGTAAAATGTATCAACAATATAACAGTTACAGGTGATTTATGCTGCATTTGATGTCCTTACCTGTGGAGCTGTTGTAGGCATCACCAATGTTTGTGACCACTTCGTTGTAAACCAGAGTTATGTCTGTGTTGAATGGTCCATATGACCCACCTTTCTGTATCACTGCACTGAATGCCACCTTGGTTTTGCCTGTGTGAAATAAAATAGAAATGCTTCAATAAAACAACAGGATGAAAAAGTTTTAAGTAATTTTGTATTTCAGTACAATACAAATACACTGATGATGAAATTTCGTTCGGACTTCATGCCACAGTTCTCATTTCTTTCTTAGAATTCTGAGATTTACGTAGATCCAGAAAAAAGTTGTAATTATCATAAAAAAAAACAGTCATACCTCAATGCTTGTTTTTTAACAGTGACCCTAATCCTGCTACTTAGATAAACTTGTAAACTGCAGTTTAGTAGAGGTTGAACTGTGAAACAACACCTCATGCAAGTAAAGAAATTATAAGACTGAAGTACATCCCAACATATGAACATGTTTCAATCTTGTCAGTGTCAAAACCAGCACTGAAATACATATTGATATTGATTACCATTAATTTATTACTTAATGTCATTTTTTTTTTCTTTTTTCAAATCCACAACATCTTCCTGCAAATTTTGAAGAACAAAGGCTCATTCTACCTGTTTCACACATGTTGGATTTGCTGGTAGATATTTACTTCGCTCGTCTTCGCTCCGTCTCCAAAGCTGTGATCAACAGGAAAGCTGCTGCTGCTTTTATATTGTTTGATGGATGGTAAGTTGTTGTCACATGTCTGCCTGAACCAATTATAGAGAATCTTTTGTGATGGGCAAACATCATCCTGGCTCTGAAGATGACTGTAAGGAATTACTCAGGAAAACAGCAGGCTGTGCCAACCTTTGTAATGATTTACAAAACTTTCACCAGTGGCGGCTGGTGAAAAATATTCTAGGTGGGGCTGTATGTGCCAGAAGCTTACGGTAACTATCCAAATAAAAGAACCCAAAACTAAAGATACCATTGTTTTAGGGATAAACATCCATCCATCCATCCATTTTGTATGCTTATCCGGGGCCGGGTCGCGGGGGCAGCAGCTTGAGCAGGGACACCCAGACTTCCCTCTCCCCAGACACTTCCTCCAGCTCTTCCGGGAGGATCCCAAGGTGTTCCCAGGCCAGCTGGGTGACATAGTCACTCCAGCGTGTCCTGGGTCTTCCTCGGGGTCTCCTACCGGCGGGACATGCCAGGAACACCTCCTGAGGGAGGCGTCCCGGGGGCATCCGAACAGAGCTCCTCACCCTATCTCTAAGGGAGCGCCCTGCCACCCTGCGGAGGAAACTCATTTCAGCCGCTTGTATCCGGGATCTTATTCTTTTGGTCATGACCCAAAGTTCATGACCATAAGTGAGGGTAGGAACGTAGATTGACCGGTAAATTGAGAGCTTCGCCTACTTAGCTCTCTCTTCACCACGACAGACTAATACAACGACCGCATTACTGCGGCCGCTGCACCGATCCGCCTGTCAATCTCACGCTCCATCCTTCCCTCACTCATGAACAAGACCCCAAGATACTTAAACTCCTTCACTTGAGGCAGGAACTCTCCCCCAACCCGGAGGGTGCAAGCCACCTTTTTCCGGTCAAGAATCATGGCCTAGGACTTGGAGGTGCTGATTCCCATCCCAGCTGCTTCATACTCGGCTGCAAACCGCCCCAGGACATGCTGGAAAAGGGGGGAAAAGGGGGGACCACCACCCCAGTCTGCCAGTCCAGAGGCACTGTCCCCGACTGCCACGCGATGCTGCAGAGACATGTCAACCAAGACAACCCCACAACATCCAGAGACTTGAGGTACTCAGGGCGGATCTCATAGAGTGCTTTGCCACTGAGGAGCTTCAGGACTACCTAAGTGACTTTGGCTTGGGTGATGAATGGGTCAACCTCTGAGTCCCCAGCCTTTGCTTCCTCTATGGAAGGTGTGTCAGTGGGATTGAGGAGATCCTCAAAGTATTCCTTCCACCACCACAATGTCCCCAGTCAAGGTCAACAGCTCCCCACCTCCAATGTAAACAGTGTTGGTGGAAGACTGCTTCCCCCTCCTGAGGTGCCGGATGGTTTGCCAGAATTTCTTCGAGACTGACCGGTAGTCCTCCTCCATGGCCTCCCCGAACTTTTCCCAGACCCGAGTTTTTGCTTCCACGACTGCCCATGCTGCCGCATGTTTGGCCTGCCGGTACCCGTCAGCTGCCTCAGGGGTCCCCCGGGCCAACCAGGCTCGATAGGGCTCCTTCTTCAGCTTGACAGCATCACTTACTTCCGGAGTCCACCACCGGGTTCGGGGATTGCCGCCACGACAGGCACCGGAGACCTTACGGCCACAACTCCGGACAGCCGCGTCAACAGTGGAAGTGGAGAACGTGGTCCATTCGGACTCAACGTCCCCAGACTGTGCGTGGAGGTGAGCCCGACTATCTCTCGCCGGTACCGCTCAACCTCCAGCACCAGCTCAGGCTCTTTCCCCCCCAGCAAGGTGACATTCCATGTCCCCATGGCTAGAGTCACTGTCTGGGGATTGGGTCGCCGTGGCCCCTGCCCACGACTGCCACCCAAATCACACTGCACCGGCCCCTTCTGAACCCTCACGTTGCTCGTTTGGGCTGTGCCCGGCCAGGTCCCGCGGGCAAAGACCCGGCCACCAGGCGCTCGCCTGCGAGCCCCAACCCCAGGCCTGGCTCCAGGGTGGGGCCCAGGTGACGCCAATCCGGGCGATGTAAACTTCCTTGATGTTCTATCTTTCATTAGGGGCTTTTGAACCAATCTTAGTCTGACCCGTCACCTAAGACCTGTTTGCCTTGGGAGACCCTACCAGGGGCATTAAGCCCCGGACAACATAGCCCCTAGGATCATTCAGGTGCTCAAACCCCTCCACCACAATAAGGTGCCGGTTCAAGGAGGAGTAAACAATAATTATTTAATTGCCCTATAGAAATCAACAGTTTGACAGATAATAACAACGATATGAGATGTATATTAGTGAATACTCCTAATACAAAATTTAAATTCTTGAGAGACATTTACAGGTGGATGATGATTAAAAATAACTATATACAAAGAAAAACTGTCATAGGAACATAAAATGTAGCAATCAGATTTAAATATTAGTGAATACTAATTACAATACAAAACTAGAACTGCAAGCAGTTATGTACGGGGGCCAAGCCACGGAAGTTGGCCCCAAAAGATGACGGGCTCGGGGCAAAAGTGAGGAAACAGGCCAACGTCTGAGCCGTGGTATTCGCTGTAATGGGAAGTGCACTGGAAGTGCAAAAGGCTGAATGTGTGCCGATTTGGATTTGTTGTAATAAGCCATGCCCACATTGACCAGTCATGACCACCTTCAAGATATGGCCTCAGGATTGGCCCTACATCATACGACCTAAGCCGTAGCCGTTCAAGAGATATAAACTTCCCATATTTTTAGTATTTCTTGGTATGGAAGAACTGTCACCTATTCTATATCTACCATATACATTTTAAAGCTCTCAGCGTAATAGTTTGGTTGAAATTAATGTTTGTTGTTTTTTGTCTTCTAATCTGACACGCCCACATTGACCAGTCATGACCACCTTCAAGATATGGCCTCAGGATTGGCCCTACATCATACCGACGAAATTCAGTAAAAATCGCTGTGGCTGTTCAAGAGATATAAACTTCCCATATTTTTAGCGCCCCCTAGTGGTCAAAATTCGCCAAAATCGGCTCATCCCTTCCCAGTGTCATGACAACCAAGGATCTCAAATTTGGTGTTCACAGCATTCAGTTTGACCGAGATATCAAACAGTTTACATTTTTATAGCTAGCTACAGGAATTTGTTCGTGAATAATTTGCGCATTTTTTGACCGAGCAAAATTCTTTTGATAACTTTAGATGTGGTCCAGCTGAAGAGTGTACGTGCCAAGTTTCACGTAGATCGGACAAAATCCCAAGGAGGAGTTCGAAAAAGTAGGTTTTCCAGTTTTTGCGATTTTGCAAAAAAACGTTCTACCCGGAAGTGGGCGTGGCCACTTCCGGGAAACTGGCAAAGGAGCATAAATTGTACCAATTGGAGTGTGCAAATACTGAGTTGTAAATGTGTGTTTTTTTGTGTCATAGAGTGAGTTAGTGAATGTGTGTGTGTGTGTGTGTGTGTGTGTAAGTGTGTTTGTGAGTGAGTGAGTGACAGCTCATATTTGAACATATACTTTGCTCATCTGTCCTTCTAAGTAGCAAACCTCTCAATGACCTTGGTGTTAAAGTCAGGAATGTTCTGTATAAGGTTTTTCTCCATGGAGAGCATAGCTAGTGCGTTCAGGTGGTATTGTGCGTTCATGGTGTTCCTAAGGCAGTGGTTCTCCATTATTTTTTGTCATGCCCCCCCAGAGGACAGAAATTTTTTCTCGCCCCCCCCAAATTAAAATACTAATGAGAACCTTATAATAGTTATTTATTTATCTGTATAAACCACTGTATGAGATGCAGCATATTGCATACAATCACCTGATTATCAAAATGGTTTCATGCTGTCCTGCCAGTGTTTTTAGGCATAAAACACAGGTCTTTCCTCATTTCCGACCGTGTTGACAGTAAACCCAAGGTCTATGTAGGCATCATCATATTTCCTCCATATTTCCCGACCGAGGGACTAGCAGAAGAGCTTGTGTTTGTCTCTCTTTTTGGAGATTTGTGTGGTCAACATGGAGTGTTTTATTTTGAAAAGTAACCGGATGTTATATTGTTATTTCGGCGCTTGACTTCCTGTCTGCTTGGTGCAAAATTCAGCTGAATTGCTGCGTGGTGCTCCGGCATCGGCCAGATATATGGAAGTCCTGCGTATGTGTTCCAGAAGGCTCGGGACTGCCGGAGCTGGACGGAGCAGACACGCAGCGCAGCGGACCTGGTGGTAGTTAACGCATACACTAAAGTGAAAGTGAAACCTATCAGCTCCGCTGGCGTGATGGAGACATAATGCAGTGGACACATATCCAGTGGAAATAGACCTTTGCGTCCCGCCCTGCCTCTCACGCCGAGACAGGGCGGGACACCTCAGAGGGGGCCCCACCATTTGAGAACCACTGTCCTAAGGAATGTTTTTATCCTCTTTAAAGTAGAGAAGCACCTCTCTGATTCTGCTGTAGTCATCGGTGTGGTGATGAGAATCTAAAGAAGACTTACAGTCTCACTGAATGTGTCTTGAAGGTTGTTTTCCATGAAAACCTGCATGAGAGCCAGCGCACCACTGCACGCCTTGAACTCTTCATTTTCACAGACAAGGGACAATTCTGTCTTCAATTTGGCCTTTTCCAGTGTCGGATAGGCTTCCACAGTGTTTTCCAGTGCTGAATCCAGGAACCTCACTCTGTGCTGGGGGAACAAGTCTCCTTGCAGCAGAGTGGCACTGATGAGGTGCTTGGTGAAAGAGAACCTCTCCTAGGCATGCCTCAGAATGGTATCACATACCTATGAAATGATACAGATTTTTTTTTAAAGTTTCTACACATAATAAACAGTAGAATTAAATGTTCACATCTCACCATGTAAATATCACCAATATCTCCTTAAAAGCTGACCATATTAAATTGTATGGAAAAACAAGGACAGCTTATTGTTTAATATCATAAATATGAAAAAAACTACATCTAAACATTTCGGTGTGTTTACTTTCTTTAGTAGCTGTGTGGTGAATAGTTCAGAATATTAAAATACATAGGCTAACTGTCATAATTATACAGGAATTGAAAACAAAGATGCCAAAGGTAAAACACCTCATGACCTGTATTTTGAACACTGTTACAGCTTACCTCTGATGTGGGATGTTGACTGCTGCATTATCAGGTTCAGCTGATGAGCGTAACAGTGTACGTAGCAGGGTCTCCCGTAAACGTCGTGAATGTGGCGCTGCACGCCACATGTGGCTCCTCTCTTGACGGCAGATCTGTCATAGACCTGGGCGATTAGTTTTCCCCGTTGTCCCTCAGGAAGAAGTCTTCAGCCTTTCCAACACTGCAGTGGCGACTGTGTCAGTGGTCGCGTCTGGAAGCTGGATGAACTCGTAAAAACGCTCTTGGACTTTATTCAGGCTGTCAATGTAACGTAGCACAAGCACCAGCTGACAAGGAGTGGTAGTGTCTGTTGTTTCATCTCCCTGGATAGCTAGATAATCTGCCGTTTTTACATACGCCAGAATGCGGTCTCTCAGGTCTGACAGCACGCAGTCCAAAAGTTCATTTTGAACGGTCTTTGAGGTGACTTTAAAGACGGTGGTGGTCTTCAGGTGCTCCTCTAACACACAGTCCACAGACGCCACAAAATTGACTAATCCCCGAAAAATGCCACAAAAATGCCAGGGTTGTCGGAGGATGCTGTCTTATGTCGTAGCCTCGCAATGCCAGCTCAAAAGCTCCACAGAATTTTACACAATCAATGATCTTCGATAAAATATGTCTGTTCATGTCCACCTCTTCATTGTGTTTTCTCACCGCAATCCTGTGTCCTTCATCCAGCTGCGCAGCTATGCTAGTCCTAGCATGGCTAGCTTGACAGCGTTGTTCATGTGTACCTTCAAGCATTCATGTTTTTTGATCCGCTCTGACAGAATTTTTAGGTCTCTGACTCCTGTTACAGTCCATGTAGTATCTGTCCCCGGCATTTTAAAAAGTAAACATGGGAAGCAGAATACTGCATTTGCAAATCTGCATCCAGTTAACGTTAGCCAAGCCGTCCGGTCGTACCACTTCAGAGAGAGGCTCCTCTGATGCACTTTACCTTTCTCATGTGTCTGCTGTGTTAAATTCGGACCGGGCTTATCAAGTCCAAGTTCTTTAATACGTAGTTTTTTCTGTGAAAGTTCTCATTTCAAAGGGGGTTAGCAAGAGATTTTACAAGTTTATCAAATTTGACAATGCTAATTGGCTAAATTATCCGTTGCTATGTGTTTATTTGTCTCAGCAACAGTCTACCATTGGCTGAGCTGCTGCAGTGCTGGGGCAACTTTTCTTTCACCAGGCTAAATAATCAAGTATTTCTTATGAAACACTCTAACAGCGTGACCAAAGAACAAAGAGAACAAAAGCTAAAATTTAGAGGAATGGATGATCACAAAGACACTGCTCTGTGGGGTGGGTTCAGGAGTTTCAAAGCAAACAATATGAACTTTGTGATGAACTTCTGCCTTGTAAACATTTTATATATTGATTTGATTTGGGGTGGATTTATATTACATAAGTATATGGTGGTTTATGTATCTGTGGTGACTCTGCCTGTAACATGATGTGTTCCAGGGTCTCTATACTGTAGGTAGAATGAAGGCCAGGGTCTTCAGAGAAGGTGTGGATTACCTGTGTCACCTGGCTCACCTGTATTTAAAATGGGTCTGAAGACAGAGGGGGTCGTACACTGTGCACACTGTAAAGCCTCCAGAGCCAATGTGATTACTGTTGTTGGCCTATATGGATAAAACTGACTGGACTTGTCTGCAGACTCTAGTCATGCTCTGGTTCTGTCTTCTTCCTTTGAACATCACAACATCTCAAAAATCCTCCACATGCTCCTTCTCACATATGGTAAATGGTAAACTTGCAAATACAGTATATAGCGCTGTAGGCTACCAGCACTTTACAGTATTTGCCACATTCACCCATTTACACACTGATGGCGGAGGCCTCAAACCAGCGACCTTCCAATCACTAGACAACCTGCTCTACAGGCTGAGCTACAGCCACTCAATATATCCTTGTTGTACAGACACACCCAAAGAAATCTGAACCCCCTCCAGGCTGAACTCCTTTATAATGAGTTTACTGGTATTTAGATTCCCAACAACCTAAATATTGTAATATCATGGTGGATATGTAAGACAGCAAGAAAAGCAGAATCATATTGGAAATAACTGAGGAAATTGTCTTCCACTTGAGATCAGTGATTAAATATTGAATATTTGGGTTTGATCTGAGATTTGAGCAAGTTTATGTATGATTTAAACCAACTAAATGCAGTTAGCAACTGACATACAGTGTTAATCTTAATTTAAACATAATTGTAGTTTTGTAGATGCATCAGTGATCTCAGTTTTGTGGACTCATCCATCTGGAAGTACTGACTGACCACAAAAACCACTGAAGGAGGTGCTGTTGTTGGATACCCAAAAATGACAGTTTGGAGGCAGGTGCATAAAAACCTGGCCTCCTTTCTGCAGCTCCAACTGAAAAACCACAGGCTGATTGATATCAAATGTTTCTGGGAGGGTGATTATTTAGCAAAATTTTAGCCAAATTGCTGATATCATTTGTGACATCTTGTGCAATTGGCACATCTATTGGAAGGGGGATAAAGTCCGAAATTCAAGTGTTGATCATCTGTGGACCATTGGATTTTATCTTTATTGTCACTTTCATGACATTAAAGTGTATTCAGTGCATTACTGGAAGCCATTAAAAGAAGGCGAGAACTGGGGTGATATGTGACTGATGACTGGTATTTTTTACAACCTAGCTGCTGAATTTTGAACCGGTCGAAGTCGAGCTACTGAGAACTGAGTGACACCTGTGAAGAGGGGGTTATAGTAGTCTCAACAAGAAAAAAGATTAAGTTGGCATGGGTTTGAGTTTAGCAGTATTTCTCAACTGAAAGAAGCAGGAATGGAAGAGTTTAGGAATGTGGGGTTGGAAGTTCAAATGTTGGTCAAACAGTGTATCTAGATTCTTAGAGGTGATCTTGATATTGTTGGCAAGGGGCAGGATATGATGCCTGACCTCTCAAAAATAATCAGGGCTGAACACAAGGACCTTAGTTTTATCAGAATTGAGATGGAGGAAGATTTGCGACATCCAGCATGTAACAAAAGCTAGACAGACTTGAAGGGTTGTGTGGTTGTTTGGGCTATTTTGTTCAAAAAAGAAGTACAGTTGTATAGCGTCCACGTAGAAATGGTAAGATGAAAGGTCATTGAAATGTTAAACGGGGGTCTCCTGTGTTACAGTACAATCTTTAGTTTGTCAGTAAATCCATCCCATTTTCCTCACTGTGCAGACTCAGTCACTCAGTAACAATCTTATCTGACTTCCTCCTTTGATTCCAAAGAAACCCAGGACTGTAAATTATGTTTGGCAATGAAGGCGCACACAGAAGTGTCTTGTTGCTGCTGCTCCAGTAAAACCTTATTTCCTGCATTATCAGTAAAGTTGTCACCTTTATGATTGTCATTAACGGCCTTGAAACAAGGTTGTGGTTCTTCATCAGCTACAGCCGAAATTCTTTCTGAAAATTGAGATGGATGAATTTTTTGCGACATCCAGCTAGAAACAGATGCAAGACAGTCGCGAAGGGTGGTCAGAATGCTCAAGTTATTTGATTTAAATAAGAAGTACAACTGCATATCATCCACGCAGTAATGGTAAGATGTATCACAGACAGAGTTCAGCAGATCCTCTAGAGGTTGCATATACAGGGAGAAAAGGATTGGACCTTATACTGACCCTTGACGGTCACCGCATAGGAGGGGAGCAGAGAAGGACATGTAGTTGTTAATGTGGACATTCAAATGTCTGTCAGATGAAGAGGAAGAGGTGAGCCATGTGTTGGTGCAATAACAGATATACAACCCAGTTTATATAGCTGTATGTGAATATGGGATGATGAAGTTTATTTTATGATGGAACTTTGATATACTATGATAACGACAATAAATGGCTGTCGCTGCTTGTTCTCTGGAAAATGTGAGCTCACACAGTATCAGGAGGCATTGTTTTATAACTCACTGTGCAATCAAGATTATCGTCTAAACATAAGCTGCAAACTTTAAAATTCCTGAAAGGGAACATGAGAACTGCACCGTGGAGTAGAACATACAAGATATTACTCATCTAAAAGAGTACACTGCAAAAACTGAAGAAATAACCAACTGAAATTATGTTAGATTCAAACTGAAGTTCGTCTTGATTCAGGATAAAAAAAAAATACACCTCAAGGCTAGAAGATTTTTTACACACTGCCACCCCTCACAACCTCTACTGCCTGAGCAAGCCTCTTACAAAAAACCATGGGTTTCCACTTGCACCACCCTGGGAGCCACTAGCTTGTGCTCGAGCTCACATCTTATGAATTGGATTAAGACGTAAACTGTATTGTAAAGATAAAGTCTTCAGTTGGTTTGTGGTTACTCGGATTAAGCAGATCTATATTAAGATCCCCACAGGCTCCAATTTGACCTTTTGATTAGACATTATAAATATTTTCTTCATCCATTCCTTGAAAATGACAATAATAGAACCCGGTCCTCTATAAATACAGCTAACAATTACATTCTTCTTTTTTCCATGTGTTACGTGCCAGAAAGGGCCCGTGTGTGTTGTGTTTTCCCTCCTGTTTTCCTCCTCCCCCTCCCTTCCTGTGTTTTCAGGTGATCAACCTGAATGATTACAGCCTGTGAGCTTGGAGATGGCCTATCTGCACTCGGAGCCGGAAATAAAAGGGCCGGCTATCAGAGTTCACGAGCTCTCTTTCCCTTGCTGTGTGCCCGGCCTGCCTGACATGTGTGTGTGTGTATGTGTATCTGTCTGTCTGTCTGAGCAGACATAGAAGGACTTAGAGGTATGTGGTGGGAATTGTGGGCTGATAGGTGAGTTGGGGGTACCCTATACATTTTCCTACACCTTAGTTATTTCCATGTCTAGAGACACTAGGATATTGGTTGGTGCCACCCGTGTATGTTTCTGAGAAGCTTTTCTTTAGATAAGATAGTTAGGCTTTTGTTTGTTTTTGGTTCTTTCAGATAGCGTCTAGTGAGGCCATGTTTTGTTATAATTCTTTTCTTTTATTTGGCCCAACCACCATGCTCACATTTCCCCCACATTTTGTGTGCCTCTTCTGATTTTCTGTTGACTAAAAATAAATCGTTACTGTCACTCCAACTTTGACTCATCAATCTTTGGTTGTCGTGTCATTCCACGTACTGTGGACGTAACACATGTATATTACTACATTTCCAATTGCAGTTGTCTCTCTTCCACCTTAAAATGAAAGTTTTTGTCCACATACACAGCCACACCTCCTCCAGTCTTGTTCTCCCTGTTTATGTAATTCATTTCATGACCATCTAATTTAAAGTCTGTACCCTTCACAGGTTTGATAGAAGTTTCTGATATTGTAAGTATGTTAAATGGTTGTGCAAATTGACGTAAATAATTTGTAATGTTGTGGAAATTTGCATACAGGCTTCTACTGTTAAAATGACAGTTTCTTTACTGTCTTGATAGTGTTGTTGAACTGTTCATCTGTGTAATAGCAGTAATCATCGTTGTTGTTAAAGAAAAAGTTATTTCCCAGTTATTAAATTCCATGGCCTGTGAATTGTGGCAATTATTCATAATTGTGCAATTTTAATATCCAAATCATGAGATGTGATATCAGCGTCTCACCTTCATGGTTGTCATTAACGGCCTTGCAACAAGGTTGTGGTTCTTCATCAGCTACAGCCCAAATTCTTTCTGAAAATTGAGATGGATGAATTTTTTGCGACATCCAACTAGAAACAGATGCAAGACAGTCGCGAAGGGTGGTCAGAATGCTCAAGTTATTTGATTTAAAGAAGAAGTACAACTGCATATCATCCACGCAGTAATGGTAAGATGTATCACAGACAGGGTTCAGCAGATCCTCTAGAGGTTGCATATACAGGGAGAACAGGATTGGACCTTATACTGACCCTTGAGGGTCACGGCATAGGAGGGGAGCAAAGAAGGACATGTAGTTGTTAATGTGAACATTCAAATGTCTGTCAGATGAAGAGGTGAGCCATGTGTCAGTGTGTAGCAGTATGAAGGAGTGTTTGATGGGTTTCAGCTGTGTGGCTCTTTCCAGCCAATCACTGTGGGGGAGCACCTTATAAAGGCAGGCATAAGGCTCCTGGTTGTCCTCTTGCCTGACGGAGCCTGGATCACGTCACTTCCTGGCGCCCTTCACTTCCGCCTTTGCTTGTGCCTTCGCTTGGTTGCAGGTAGGCTGCTGGCAGTGATTATAGTCTGATCTCACGCTGTCCCCCCAGTTGTTTTCATTTTGGTTATTTTATTTCAGTGGCTCGCTTGGGTGTTGCTGCTGGCTGCACGTCGCTCGCTGCTGGTTGTGTGCTGCTTACTGTCCACTGCTGGTTGCTGTGTAGCTGATCGTGTTGCTCCACACCGTGCTGACCGTGATTGCCTGACCGGTATGTAGCACAGTGACTGTAGCTTCCTCCTCCAGCCACTCGTAAGTTGCTAATATCTGTTCTTTTATTGTAGGGTAAAGACACCTGTGTAGCGGCATAGCAACCGCTAACCTGCTAGAAATCACTGCTGCTTTGCTTCGCTGCTTTGCCTCACCGCTAGCTGCTCCGCTACTAACTGCTAACAGCTGCGTTGCTTGCTGCTCACTGCTATCTGCTTTGCCTTGTAGCTATTGCTTTGACTCATTGCTTGGCCTCACACTGTGTTGACACTTTTATTTGCATCCGCGGTTGCGGTGCTTCAACGCTGTCTGCCTGGCTCCTGGCTGCTCACTACAGCTGGCTAAAAGTGCTAGCCTTCATCCAGGCTTTGTTTAAGCGTTGCCATGGACTAATCGTTGCTCGGTAACGCCATACTGAACTGTGTGTACTGTCAACCCTGTCGCGTGTGTGCATGGGAGAGTTTATTCCATCCTCTTTGTGATTGGTAGTTTGACATTTTCTTTTCTTTTGTAACAATTGGTTTCACTGCAACCTGTAATTTTGATTTATGTTAGCTTTATGGTTATTTTGGTCTTTGCAGGTTGCAGGTGAATTTCATTGGATGTAAATCTTAATTCTACTTGATTTGATATTGTGTTAATTCTTAGAGATTTGATAAATTAAGTCCTGATTTCTTGTGTCTGTGATTAGTTGCATCTAATTTTGTTTGTGTTCTCACTAGAGGGTGACACACAACTAAATATCAATACCAACGCTGGTATCAATATTATCAATATTTGGTTTCGATCCGCCCAACCCTAGTTGCCGCTCCCGTCTGCTCCCGTTAACTTTTTATCCTGTACCGTCCCAATCACGTGATTAACAGTAAAGTTGACTCCTGCGGGAATCCCGTGACCCGTGGGATTCCCGAACAAATGTCAGCCTCTAGTTCTCACCTGCTGTCCTCTGATTTCCCCCATTCAGGTGCTGAGCCTAGGGTGGTGGATTGGTGTCCTGGTGGCGGTGTCCCTCTTGTGTTTTGCACTTAGGTTGATTTTGCTTCACTTTTATTTACTTCACGTGTTGTGTTCCTGGGATCCCCTTTGTTTTGGACCCATCTCCCCCCACTAGTCTCAGCCCTGATTGGTCCCCCTTTTTGCCCCCAGTGAGTGACTTCTTAATGAGTTTTTAAGACTGTTAAAACCGAAATTAATAAATGTTTTGTACCCAGATATGCTGTCTCTGCCTCATTGTAAAACGGACCTGAGTGCCTTATTTAGTTGACAAGTTGTCCTTTAAAAGATAAAAAGGTCCCTGCGTGAAACCCCCAGGGTGGCGTTGTTTTGGCATAAAATGTATTCTTAACCAAGTGCTGCCCAGAGCACCCTCCTCGTGCCGCCACAGGTGCAATAACAGATATACCAACCCAGTTTATATAGCTGTCTGTGAATATGGGATGATGAAGTTTATTTTATGATGGAACTTTGATACACTATGATAACGACAATAAATGGCTATCGCTGCTTGTTCTCTGGAAAATGTGAGCTCACACAGTATCAGGAGGCATTGTTTTATAACTCACTGTGCAATCAAGATTATCGTCTAAACAAAAGCTGCAAACTTTAAAATTCCTGAAAGGGAACATGAGAACTGCACCGTGGAGTAGAACATACAAGATATTACTCTTCTAAAAGGGTACACTGCAAAAACTGAAGAAATAACCAACTGAAATTATGTTTGATTCAAACTGAAGTTCGTCTTGATTCAGGATAAAAAAAATACACCTCAAGGCAGGAAGATTTTTTACACACTGCCACCCTTCACAACCTCTACTGCCTGAGCCAGCCTCCTATGTAAACTATGGGTCTCCACTTGCACCACCCCGGGAGCCACCAGCCTGTGCTCGAGCTCACATCTCATGAATTGGATTGAGACTTAAAGGGCTTGTTCGTGTTTTTTGAAGTGGTGTCATATAAAGTACATATCTAGTCGATCTGTTTCCTACCGTAATCACCGATCAGCACAGCCTCAGTTTGGAGAAGTAGAGAGCTGCTCCAGCCCAGACGCTCAGCTTTGTACTGCAGTGAACGGGGTCCAACGAAAGAGCAAAATTTTACCATCTAAAACAAGGCTCACCTAAAAAAATCAGTTCAAGTGTACGGTGTATAGAGAAAATTCACACCGCTTTACGTCGCTATCAGACCTGCCTTTCTTTTGGCACTACATTTTCTCAACCGTAGAACCTCCGTATCCCTACGCAGTTGCGCTAATGCGTAGGTATACGGAGGTTCTATGGTCTGTTAAGTTTTGTTTTTATCAAAAGTAGACCTCTCATCCAGCAACTGGGTCTTGCACTGTATTTCGCCGCTCGCATGTAATCTGTTGCCCAGTTACGCTAATGTGTAGCGATACGGAGGTTCTATGGTTGAGAAAATGTAGTGCCAAAAGAGAGGCCAGTCTGACAGTGATGTAAAGCGGTGTGAATTTTCTCTATACAACGTACACTTGAACTGTTATAGATTTTTTTTTTTAAGGTGAGCCTTGTTTTAGGTGGTTTAATTTCCCTTTTTTCTCTGGGCCCCATTCACTGCAGTACAAAGCTGAGCGTCTGGGCTGGAGCAGCTCTCTACTTCTCCAAACTGAGGCTGCGCTGATCGGTAATTACGGTAGGGAACAGATCGACTATAGATATGTGCTTTACATGACCCCACTTCAAAAAACCTGTACTATCCCTTTAAACTGTGTTGTAAAGATAAAGTCTTCATTTTGTTTGTTGTTACTCGGATTAAGCAGATCTATATTAAGATCCCCACAGGCTCCAATTTGATCTTTTGATTAGACATTGTAAATATTTCCTCCATTCATTCCTTAAAAATTACCATATTACCCGGTCCTCTATAAATACAGCTAACAATTACATTCTTTTTTCC
The DNA here is from genome assembly GCF_900880675.1 of Sparus aurata. Taxonomy (NCBI): domain Eukaryota; kingdom Metazoa; phylum Chordata; class Actinopteri; order Spariformes; family Sparidae; genus Sparus; species Sparus aurata. The sequence goes on along the minus strand of NC_044196.1, from coordinate 14,467,320 downwards.
ATGTATATTACTACATTTCTAATTGCAGTTGTCTCTCTTCCACCTTGAAATGAAAGTTTTTGTCCACATACACAGCCACACCTCCTCCAGTCTTGTTCTCCCTATTTATGTAATTCATTTCATGACCATCTAATTTAAAGTCTGTACCCTTCACAGGGTTGATAGAAGTTTCTGATATTGTAAGTATGTTAAATGGTTGTGCAAATTGACGTAAATAATTTGTAATGTGGAAATTTGCATACAGGCTTCTACGGTTAAAACGACAGTTTCTTTACTGTCATGATAGTGTTGTTGAATTGTTCATCTGTGTAATTGCAGTAAATCATCGTTGTTGTTAAAGAAAAAGTTATTTCCCAGTTGATAATAAATTCCATGGCCTGTGAATTGTGCAGGGTGGATTCAAATGTTTTCAGATACAACTTACCTTAAATTATTAGTCACCAAATGACATTTTAGTACTTTTTTAAGAGACTGATTCGATGACTTGGCTATTTTTACCCTTCTTCAAGGGTGGTGCCATGAGGTGAACTATTGTAAATTGGATCAGTGTAATCTGACTTCCTCCTTTGTTTCCAACAAAACCCAGGACAGTACTCATGTTCAGCGATAAAGGTGAAGCTCAAACTTTAAACTTGGGACTTAATGTATTATGACAGCTGAGTCAATATACATTTTTGAAAATAGTTTTGTGGCAGCGGATCTTCACTGATTAATTACATGTACATGATGGGGAAGTTTATCAGTTCTTGCCTTTAACACATTTCAGTCAAAGTTTGTTGAACTGAACTTGATCCATCCTTTCATCCTTGAAACATTCCACTAGATATTGGTGTGTCAATTAATGACATGCTGTTTCAGTTGGCCTCCTCACAGGATGTCAATCCAGACATGAGCATTTTTCAACATCATATGATTTCAGAAGTCTTCCTGAACAGTATTATGTGACCTACTAATATAAGTCTAAACAGGATCAAATAATTAATTTATTAGTTCACTGAGTCCTCTGTCCTTGCTCTGCTATGATTGGACATTGTGGTCTGTTTCTGTGCTTTATTGCTGTGTCCAAATTCAGGGTCTGCATCTTTTGGAGGCCACATTTGAAGGCCAATTATGTCAACGCCGTGTGAACGCTGTCCCGATTCGAGAGCTCTTCCAAATGCACCCCACAAAAGCGGCCTTTTTTTTACCTCTTTTTGGAGGATGGACCGCTACTATCCGTCACGGCCTCCTATATCCCAAGCTTCTTTACGCGACTGAAAAAGAAGAAAGAAATAAGGAAAATGGTGACATCGTGTGGCGTCACTTTTGCAGGCCTGGGTGTCAGAAATTGTAACGTAAGTGTAAAGGTGGGAACATCTGCTGACGCAACCAGGAAGGTCCATTGTACATTTTCCAGTTGTTGGTGAATGATTTCCCTCAGAGTGTGCCATGTTTGTATACTGTGTATTTAATCACTTGCAGTTGTGTCACTGTGATTGTGAGCACTTGTTTCCAGTTACCTTACGGCCCATTTTGATCCTGATTGAAATTTGTCCAGCTCCTTGAGGTCATTGATTACCAGCGCTTTGGCCTCCTCTGGTGTTCCGTTTGGTTTACAATATTTAGCCTTTTGTGGTCCATGTGGATGTTTTTCTGTTTCTTCATGAATTGTGCATTCCTGGTGATAGCATGGCTTAGTTTGGTTAGATGCTCACTCATATAGAAGTCCATTCCCCTCAGCTGCTTTCCTTGCTTTAGCAGCGCAGTTTTGTGTTAACAAACCTCATTATGGCCAGTTGGTTGTTCTTTCTCCGGGGTAGAGGTTGACACGCTTCAATTCTATTACAATCCATTTTGATGCTCTTGGACAGCAGAAAGGCTGCCACCTGTTGCTCCACTTGTCAGAAGCTAATTCACTGTTATATTTTTGCTCTCGACATCATTGAAAATGAGGGCTTGACCTCAAAGATTTTTCGAGGTTTGATGAATTGTATTTATTTAGCAATTGTTTAGCGTACAGTTTCTTTGTAAAGTTCATCAATACATTTTATCTGATGCTCATTACAAAGTTGCAATTGGTGTCAATAAACCCCCGTTAAATAAATGGTTCATGAAGCATTTCATTGCTTGTTAAGAGTGAAAAAACTGAGCTAAAGTTAATTATAGATTTAACATTGATAAACATGTTTATCATAGTGTTACCAGTGTGATTCAAATTGGGAATTTGCTACAAAATAAAAGACTCTTGATAATTATTGCTATTATGAGACATTTAACAATGATACGTACATGTAAGCTGAAAAATAATTGTATCATTTTAAACTACTAAAAACATGAACTGTTTGATCAGATGCTCAGTAGATGTTTATTGTTGCATTAGGAGCCATCATCAGCAGAACACAGACATGACTGAGTAGAGGCAGTCTCTCCTCAGTTCTTACAGCACTTTGAGATAACACACATTAACTGTAGACAACAACAGGATGTACATGATTTCACTCAAGGTGTTATTCAACCTTTCTTTACCTGGTCGTGACATTTTCCAGGTTGAAGACACATTGTTCTTCTTCCTTCATACATCACAACATCTCAAACATCCTCCACCTGCACCTGCTCCTTAAACTCCTCCACACATATATCCTCTTGTTGTACAGACACACAGGAAGAGGTCTGAACCCCCTGCAGGCTGAACTCCTTTATAATGAGTTTACTTGTATTTAGTTTCACAACAACTTAAACATTGTAATATTATGGTGGATATATAAGACAGCAAGCAAAAGCAGAATCATGTTGGAAAAAACTCAGGAAGTTCCCTCACACCTGAGATCAATGATTTAGTATTTGAATTTTATCTGGTAAATTTGATGTGATTGTGCACAAAATTGGATGGAGGTGAAGCTCACGTAGAGTCAAATGAAAGTATTGATCCTCTGTGGACCATCAGATTGTGATATTTATTGTCACTTTCATGACATGAAACTTGTTGATCACAGTAATATAACAGCAACAGCCACCTGTTTTAATCTAAATGTACATTTGAATGTTAAAGGAATCGGTGCATCATTGATCTCAGGTTGTTGGAAACATCTTTCTGGAGTCATTGATTCTCACTGATTCTAACTGAGCAGGAAACCACTGAAGGAGGTGTGGTCGTCACCTGCCCAAATACTACGATTTGCCTGCAAGCTCACATAAACCTGGTCTCCTTGCTGCAGGTCCAAGACAACTGCATTTCCTCCATTATTAGCTCCATCAGGGGGTGGTGGGTGAGCAGATGACTTGACTATCATCTCACCATTCTTGAAGAGCGTCAGCCACGGGTGTCCAACAGAATGATAGAAGAAGGTTAAATAATAAACACCTGCAACAGGTGCAGTGAAGATGCCTGTGAATGAAACAGAGAATTCAGTAGCTTTATGGGTTTCTGAAAGGCTTTGAATGTGACATTAATAATTACAACATGGTAGAGGTGTATAGCCAAAAATTAATACATTCTGGACATGCATCTGAATTTTCTGCAGTAATATTCAGTAACAGAAACAAATGCATCTATGTCTCTCATGGGTGTACAAAGCATGAAAAATGTTAGTGGGATAATTTTAACACATTTTGGAGTTTCTCCTCTTGAAAACCTTTTAGTAGAGTAGATGTCATTTCCTGTATTCTGATGCCATTTAACAGGTAGTTTGAATTTATCTGGTTATAGTAGCATCAAAAATATTATCAGTAGGTCGACATTTTGCCATTTCATCCCGAGGAAGTGCCTCAGAAAACATGTTTGAAGATATTAAAACACTCAACATATGTAAAGTGATTCAATGACTAATTTATCATGGGCATCACAGCCATCATACTAGGATGGAAAAAATCCCCCCTCCTTCTCAAAATAAGTATGAATGCCCAGATTAATGAAACTTCATGTAAAGTTTTTACTATTACGTTGCCCCGAGACACTTTACTGTTAATATACACTATAATATTACTGGTTACTGTGTTTTTCATCAGTCTGGCATTGCATGGGTCATCAGTAAATTTAAACCTTGATAATCTGTTGCACTTTGGACAGGTACAGATAGTAATCAGATTACATAATAATGATATACATCTACAGTATTTTCAGGCCAGTTTGTAACATGTATTAACAATATAACAGTTACAGATGATTTAGGCTGCATGTGATGTCTTTACCTGTAGAGCTGTTGTAGGCATCACCGATGTTTGTGAGCACTTAGTTGTAAACCAGAGTTACATCTGTGTTGAATGGTTCATATGCCCCACCTTTATTTATCAGTGCACTGAATGCCACCCTGGTTTTGCCTGTGTGAAACAATTTTTTTTCATCCTGTATTTCATTACAATACAAACATACGGAAGAGGATTAGGGACACTTAAAAAAATGTAGCTCTGACTTTATCTTTTACACATCTGACTTTAATTCTGACGTTGAACTGAGAATTCTGAATTTAAAGTCTGAATTGTGAAAAAACAGTGCAAACGCGACTTAAATAGCATCTTGTAGGTTGAAGTTTAGTGCAGACTGAACTGTTGTCAGTAACAAACTTTTGAACATTGTGGAGTGAAACAACAGTGTTAGGAATCAAATTGCCGCTGATGGACATTACTGCTCCTCATTTCTGTTCATTACTGGCCCCTTGGAGGCCGACCAGCGTCAACATTATAAGACTGAGGTTCAGCACATGGATTTAAATCCAGAACATCTTCCTGCACAGGCACAGAAACTAAAATTTGCTCTCTAACAAATTATTAATTCAAATCTTGAAGAAGAAAATCTCATTCTACCTGTTTCACTCATGTTGGATTTGCTGGTAGATATTTTCTTCGCTCGTCTTCGCTCCGTCTCCAAAGCTGTGATCAACAGGATCGCTGCTGCTGCTTTTATATTGTTCCATCGATGATAAGTAGTTGTCACATGTCTCCCTGAACCAATCACAGAGAATCTTTGACAGTGTGACCAAAGAACAGACAGAGCAAAAGCTAAAATAAACATTTTGATTTAGTTTTTTCTTACAAATGTTAAAAAAGACAAAAACGACAGGCTGAGTTATATCAAATGGGTTTCTGGGAAGGTGATCATTCAGCACAAATTTAGCCAAATTCTCTGATATCATTGGTGACATCTTGTACACAAAATTGGCAGACGAACCTGAGGGGGCTGAAACTCATGTAGTGTCCAAAATGAAAGTGTTGATCCTCTGTGGACCATCAGATTTTTATATTTATTGTCACTTTCATGACATTAAAGTGCCTCGTCTCAGTGTCTCTGTCCACAGAGTGAAGACACTGAGACGAGGCAGTAGAGAATGTACGTACATAACAGCATAACATCCTTAAATCAACCCATAAATCTGACCCGAGTCGTAGGAGTCTGAAGGATTTCCCTAAAAGACGTTCCAAAAGAGTCACAAAAATATCTCCTCTAAATATCATGACCCATACACATAGTATTTTTCTATCAAAATCAACCACAAATACAATCCCAATTCCAAATGTGGTGATTCTGAATGATGTTTTTTCTGATTAACTGAAGGATTAAATGTTCTTTTATAGGTTGACAAGATTCTCCTTCTTCTTGAGCCAAATAAAACATTTAAAAACACTGTTGGATTATCATCTTCAGACAAGTGAAACCATGACTGGTATTCTGAGTTGTTTTTGACTGTTGGCAGTTGATTGATGTTACTGAATGCACATTTAGATGCTGGGTGTGCTTATCACAATAAAAGATCTATTCCTGGGAAAACGTCAGCTCAGAGTTTCAGGGGGCGTTATTTCACATAGTTACAAAGTGCATCAAAACATCAACGTCTTAACAAAGGCTGAACAAACACACACGCACGCACGCACACACACACACACACACACACACACACATGCGAGCGCGCACACACACACACACACACAGTATACTGTTTAAACTGAAGAAATAACCATGTGACATGACCTTATATCAAGATTTAAACTGAAGTTCCTCTTGTTTTAATTATAAATAGATTATCAGGTGCTTTCAAATTAAGATCCACTGCCTTGATTCAAGTAAATGTCTTGATGAGATTTTGTCTTTTTTGAGATATTTCTAACACACTTGTTGCGATACAAGCGACAAATCTGTATCCAGTCATTGAATAAAAGAAAAAACGTTCCAAGTTTTCCATCCTGTCAACATCATGTTGTTGATTAACACTTATAAAATGGATTTTCTTTGGAAAATGTGCACCTGGACATCACCAGCAAGTTTACTGGTTTACGGCTGTTTGGCCAGGTATTGAGCAATATCTGAGCAAGTATTTCGTTAGAAACACTGGTTGACAGGACGACCAACTCCTTAACAAGACCTACAAATGTTAAAGTTCCTACAGGGAAAGAACTGTTGAAGCCCTGAAGGGTCATGGGTCACATATTATTACTCTGTTAATGAGTTACATTTAATTGGATTCCTCCAGATCACAAGTTACTTGTATCAATATCACAGAAGAAGAATTTTTTTCCTGACATAACAAGATCATTTATTATGAGAAACCATATTATCAGAGTTAGAGGAATTGATGATTACATAGACACTGCTCTGTGGGGTGGGTTTGGGAGTTTCAAAGAAAACAACTTGAACGTTGTAATGAACATCTGACTTTTAAATGTTTTATCTATTGATTTGATATGAGGGTATTTATATTACATAAGTATGTGGTGTTTCTGTATCTGCAGTGACTCTGCCTGTATCATCTTGTGTTCCAGGGTCTCTATACTGTAGGTGGAGTGAAGGCCAGGGTCTTCAGAGGAGGTGTGGATTACCTATGCCACCTGGCTCACCTGTATTCAAGATGGGTCTGAAGACAGAGGGGGTAGTACACTGTGCACACTGTAAAGCCTCCAGAGCCAATGTGATTACTGTTTTTGGCCTATATGGATAAAACTGACTGGACTTGTCTGCAGACTCCGGTCAGGCTCCGGTTCTGTCTCATCATGCAGCACGACATCAAGACTCCAGTTCTTCACACCTCCATTATTATGTTCATTTGTACCTTTACACACACCTCATGATGACAGCTGATAACCTGAAAGACCAACTGATACAATTGAAGCCAGAAACGGATATCAGCCATCCAACTCATATTAATTGAGTTGAAGAGGTTCACTAGTTCAAATGAATGCAGTCTGACACAACAGTCCTGTAAGTAATTCTACCTTCATGAAGGAGGAAATGTTCAGTGTTTTGTTGTCACTGTTTCAGAGAGGAGTTGATTTATCTGTACGGTCATTTGAAGACTGCAGTTGAATTACTGACAGGTGTCTATTATTTTGTCCACACTGTTTATAATAATGAGGGGAGGAGGTGAAAGAACAGAAACACCCGTCTGTATAAAACAATACAACTCACTGTTGCCCCCCAAATTATCACACAGTTGTTACTGTACTTTCTGGTGGGAAGACCATAGAATGACAAGGATCACATCTTTGGAATTGCTGTACTTCAATTTTCTTGTAATTAATTGGTGACATATACCCTGAAACATCTTCAAGCTGTTGGCATAAAAGCACCAGGCACCCATACTTCCACACATCATGTCATGTGTCACTGCAGCCCATCAGCCTAATCTGCCCCCTTGTGGCAAAAACAATGCACATGCAACAACACAACACATCCACACATACAATAACAAATTCAAATTTGGTGATTCTGAATTTTGAAAAAAACATTGTTCTGATTAACTGAAGGCTTTAATGTTTTTTTATGGGTTAACAAGATTCTCCTTCTTCTTGAGTGAAAGAAACCATTTAAAAACACTGTTGGATTACATGAATATGAATAGTTAGACAAGTAAAAACGTGACTGTTATTCTGAGCCTTTTTTTGACTGATGGTACTTCAAGATGCTGGGTATGATCATGACAATTAATGTGCCTGTAGCTAATTCTTGAGGAAATGTCAGATCACAGAGTTTCAGGTTGCATTGCTTCACATGGTTTAAGATACATTGTGCAATCAGCATCAGCGTTTTTTTACAAAGGCTGCACACACACACACACACACACACACACACACACACACACACATGGTTATAGTACATAGTAGTTAGGTTGTGTGTTCCATCTTGTGTTAAATAAAATACTTTTGAAGTAGAGAAGAGTGAATGTTGCCAACCTCTTATCGTCAAGGACTCTATTATCCTTTGACCGTTATCAGCTGTAATGGTAAATTTGGTTGTAGTTATTGAGTTAATTATTAATCAGAGTCACCACCTGTCAGTTTTGTGCCTTTTTATGAGACTGAGTTGGTGAACCGAAAGCTCCCTATTAATGTGCATGAAGCAGACAAATGTGTTGACAAGCAGCAGTGTAGAGTTTGTTTCAACACTGGGATAGACTGAGGTTTGGTTAGATTATCAAGGTCATGGTTTGGGTTAAAGACATTCCTCTTCATGGTTACAACAGTAAAAAGAAACTAACACAGATTCACTGACTTGTTAAACAAACAGCAGTCATGCATATGATGGGGATCTTATCACTTCTCACCTAAAACAAATTTTGAGTCAAAGTATATTCTATATAAAAGAAAAACCGAGTTGAACTGAACCAGATCCATCTCTAGCACTCAGTTTAGGTATGTTCCCTTAGCAAAAAGTAGTATACTTGAAGTTCATTTTATTAAGTATGCTTGAGTATAAGTAAAAGTATAGCAAGTATACTATGGACCATGTACTTGTAGCATACTAGAAAGTATACTAATTTAATACTTCTTCGGACTAAATTGGAACATTTTAAGTTTATAAAAGTATACTTTAAGTATACTTTATAAGGTCATTTTAAGTTTACAGAAGTACACTTTCAAGTATACAACAAATACACTAATCTATATACTACTAGTGTACTAAGTATATACTTCTAGTCCACATTTTAGTTTATTAACATGTAAGTTTATAACAGGGGTAATACCTCAAGGCAAATGTGTGTAGTGAAAAACATTTTTATTCTGCTAAATTAAATGTAAGCACAACTCAATAAGTCAACCTTTTTCTGTACTTACATCAAGATATTGAAAGTATTACCACTTGCAATGTGACAAGCTTTAGCAAGAGATCCACCATTTATTACCATACATGCCCACAGCTTAACAGACGGGAAGTTTCTCCTGGAAAACACCTCTTCACTCACGGTGCCAACATTTTTATCATCTTTGTTAATTTGACACAATTTAACCACAGAACAAGGATGTGAATTAACCCGCAACCATCTTACACATCATCTTATTCACAAACACATTCACAAACCTTAATTACACCAACAACAACAGAATACCCAAGAGTCTTTGCGCCACAGTCCACAGTATACTAAAGTACAAGTATAAGCTTTAGTATTAAAGTGTAAGTATAAGTATTAATGTACTTAGTCTTAGACTATTCTTTATACTTTTCAATATAAGCCAAGTATACTTCACTATACTTTTCTTAAGTATATAAAATGTAGTATATAAAAAGTACACTTCAAGTATACTGCCTCAGTTTTAGTATAAAATAAGTATACTTGTTGTACACTTGAATAAACTACTTTTTGCTAAGGGTTGTGCTGAAACATTCCACTAGATGGTGCTGTCTTATTAAATAGTATACTGTTTCACTTCACCTCCTCACAGGAAGTCACTCCAGACATGAGGACACTGTTTGGTGAATCTTTTTGAAAGTAAGCGCATTTTTCCAACATCTTATTTTTTCAGAATTCTTCCTGAACACAAGTATATTCTAAACCTCAACAATTTCATGTCTTTATTGGATTGGGTTGAAATTTGGGACATCCAAGACATACATTTACTAAAGTAAAGAATGAGAGTGTTTACAGTGATCAGATTATTAAGAATAAATCGTTTGTTACTGGAATGAAGAATCTGTCAAGTTCAAAATTCATATCTCAACTAGTTTTCAGTGTCTTGCAACCAAATATTGATTCTGTGTCGCATTATTGTAGTTCTGTCACTGGGTAAGCTGGCATTGAATGACCCTATAGAACGTTGGCTTATAGTCCTATTATCAATACACAAGAAAATATGATTCAGTTAAGATTTTAAACAATATGTATTCCTAAAAAAATCACTCAATATGATATTTTTTAACGCAATATGACGTTATTTGTAGTATTTTGCACTGGATATCGTGAGTAATGTGGTTGTTTTTTTGGTAAATTAAGGACACCATTCTCATGCCGTCAAGCACATCATAACGCCAAATGACAAACTTAATGGAGACATATTATGCTCATTTTCAGGTTCAAAATGTTATTTTGGGTTACTACTAGACTAGTTTTACGTGCTTTAATGCTTAAAGAACACAGCACTGTATTCCCTCTCTGTATGAAACGGTCTGTTTTAGCTCCTGTCTCTTTAAGGCCCCTCTTCCTGAATACCAGGTCTGTTCTGATTGGTCGGCTCACACATGTCTGAGCAGGCACAGCTAACAATGACAGAGCAGCTGTGCTAAATCAATTCTTACGAGCCAAACTAGCCACTGGGAATACATCATGCAAATGTGTGACATGGTGATGTACTGTGATGTAACATAGTCACAGAATTAAAGGCGGGACTGATGACGAGGTGTTTCAGGAGCTGTGTTTTCTGTGGGAGAGAGGGGCTTCTGTTGGAGTGGACTTTGACCTTTTACATACACAAGAACCCATATGACACACTGAAGGAGAGGAAAAATTAAAAGGGATGATATGTCTCCTTTAAAAGAGTCATTACACCTCTGAAAAATAATGCTTATGATTGTGTTATAACCTCATTGTATTTACAAATCAGATTTTTAACTCAATTTAGACACTAAATAGGCAATGAAGGTATGGGTGAGGTTTTTATTAACAACTTTAACCTCAGTTCAGGTTACAGGTCTGTCATAAACATAATAATGCCCTGACCAGCAAGTTTCAATCTGTCTTTCAATCTACAATGATTTGTTTTTTAAATGGAGAAAGACTGTTTATTTTACTCCTGGCAAAGAAACCTTTTTTGTTTTGCAAAACATTTGCATCAGTCCAGATGGACCTTGCATGTTTGTTGCATTCTTACAGGCAGCATTCCCAACCAAGCATGGAGGACGTAGAGGGAAGCATTCAGTGAGAACAGTGCAATCAGGTCAAGTTCTAACCTGCTATTTAGAGCCTGGCAGGAAGTTTGAGTTTTTTAAACTGTTGAGGCTGAAAACAGATTGATTAAAGTGGTTAGACTTAACTAAAATGTACACTTGCCTCTCAGGTCTTTCATGAATATGACATCCAAGTGCTTATTTTCTTATCAAAGATGAAGTTCTGTACTTGAAACACCTTCACTTATTATTATCAGTACATGTCATGAAAACTGTGGAGTGCAGATGAGAGTTTGTGCTCAAAAACCAGGTGACACAATATTCAAATGCTCAGTAGATCTTTATTGTTGCATTAGGAGCCATCGTCAGCAGTACACAGACATGACTGAGGAGAGGCAGTCTCTCCTCAGTTCTTACAGCACTTTGAGATAACACACATTAACTGTAGACAACAACAGGATGTACATGATTTCACTCAAGATGTTATTCAACCTTTCTTTACCTGGTCGTGACATTTTCCAGGTTGAAGACACATTGTTCTTCTTCCTTCATACATCACAACATCTCAAACATCCTCCACCTGCACCTGCTCCTTAAACTCCTCCACACATATATCCTCTTGTTGTACAGACACACAGGAAGAGGTCTGAACCCCCTGCAGGCTGAACTCCTTTATAATGAGTTTACTTGTATTTACTTTCCCAACAACTTAAACATTGTAATATCACGGTGGATATATAAGACAGCAAGCAAAAGCAGAATCATATTTGAAAAAACTGAGGAAGTTCCCTCACACCTGAGATCAATGATTAAAAATTTAAGATTTGAGTGTGGAAGTGCTGATCCTCTGTGGACCATCAGATTGTGAAATTTATTGTCACTTGTTCAGACTCAGTGGAATAATAACATATATTCTGGCTGATCACAGTAATATGACAGCAACAGCCACCTGTTTTAATCTAAATGTACATCTGAATGGTATCTCAGTCGGTGCATCATTGATCTCAGGTTGTTGGAATCATCTTTCTGAATTCATTGATTCTCTCTGATTCTAACTGATCTGGAAACCACTGAAGGAGGTGCTGATTGAAGTTGCCCAAACATGGTGATTTGCGGGCATGCTCACATAAACCTGGTCTCCTTGCTGCAGCTGCAAGACAACTGCATTTCCTCCATTATCAGCTCCGTCAGAGCCTGTTTGGTGATCAGATGACTTGACTATCATCTCGCTGTTCTGGAAGAGTGTCAGCCTTGCTTTATGTTTTCCTCCAGCATGATAGAAGAAGGTGAAATAATAAACACCTGTAACAGGTGCAGTGAAGACACCTGTGAAAACAACAGAGGATGTTTATGGGTTTCTGAAAGGCTTTGAATGTTACAGTTATAATTTTAATGCAGTAATATTCAGTAACAGAAATAAATGCATCTACTTCATGCATGGGTGTAGAATGCATTAAAAATGTTGGTGGGAAAACTGTAATGCAGCTTTTCTCCTCTTGAAAATCTTTTGGTAGAGTAGATGTCATTTCCTGTATTCTGATGCCATTGAACAGGTGGCTTGATTTTATCTGGTTATAGTAGCAGCAGAAATATTACCAGCAGGTCGACATTTTGCCATTTCATCCAGAGGAAGCGCCCCAGAAATCATGTTTGAAGATAACAAAACACTTAGACAATGAATCAATTTACACATTATGGAAATTGATTCATTGTCTAATTTATAATGGGCATCACAGCCATTATACTAGAATAGGAAAAATGCCACCTACACTTCATTGTTAATAAACACTAAAATATTACTGGTAACTGTTTTTTTTTATCAGTCTGACACTGCACGGGTCATCAGTAAACTTAAACCTTGATAATTTGTTGCACTTTAACAGGTACAGAAAGTAATCAGATTACATATATTAATAATGATATACAGCTACAGTATATTCATCAGGACAGTTTGTAACATGTATTAACAATCTAACAGTTACAGATGATGTAGGCTGCAAGTGATGTCCTTACCTGTACAGCTGTCGTAGGCATCACCAATGTTTGTGTACACTTTGTTGAAAGCCAGAGTTGTGTCTTTATCAAATGGTCCATATGCCCCACCTTTCTCTAATAATGCACTGAATGCCACCTTGGTTTTGCCTGTGTGAAATAAAATATGTTCATCCTGTTATTTTATTCAAACATTTCTCTTGTAGAACATGTTGTATTCCATCACAATACAAACATATATAAGTATATTGTGTATATTTTATATTTTTGTGTTTTTATATTTTGTGTGTTGGGAAACTTGCAAATTAAGAATTTCATTGCCTGGTGTAAACTATGTGCATAAAAAAGTCTGACTTTTAACTGAGAATTCTGAATTTAAAGTCAGAATCGTGAAAGAAGTCTTTTTGTTGTTGCTGTTTTAGTGACCCCAATCCTGTTCCATACAAACATGACTTAAAGAGCAACTTGTCGGTTGAAGTTTAGTACAGGTTGAACTGTTGTGAGTAACAAACTTTTGAACATTATGGAGTGAAACAAAGTGTTACGAATCAAATTCTTGCTGATGGACGTTACTGCTCCTCATTTCAGTTCATTACAGGCCGCTTGGAGGCCAAGCAGCCGCAAAATTATAAGACTGAGGTTCATCACATGCATATGAACATGTTTCAACCTTATCAGTGTCAAAACCAGCACTGAATTCACATTGATATTGATTACCATTGACTAATTACTTAATATCACTTTTTTGTTTTTGTTTTAAATCCACAACAGCTTCCTGCACAGGCACAGTAAACTAAAAGTCGCTCTATAAAAGAATTATTAATTCAAATCTTAAAGAACAAAGTCTCATTCTACCTGTTTCACACATGTTGGATTGCTGGTAGATATTTTCTTCGCTCGTCTTCGCTCCGTCTCCTGTTGTGATCAACAGGATCGCTATTGCTGCTTTTATATTGATTCACTGATGGGAAGTTGTTGTCACGTGTCTCCCTTAACCAATCACAGTGAATCTGTTCTGGTGAGAAAACATCATCCTGGCTCTGAAGATGACTGTACGGAATTTCTCAGGAAAATGGGAGGCTGTGCCAACCTGTGGACTGGTTTACAGAACTTTCAACAGGAAATATTATCAAGTATTTCTGATGAAACACTCTGACAGCATGACCAAAGAACAAACAGAACAAAAGCTAAAATAAACATTTTGATTTAGTTTTTCTTATAAATGGTAAAAACGCCAAAACCCAAAGTTTGAGTGATATCAAATTAGTTTCTGGAAAGGTTTCTTAAGCATGATTTTCTCTAAAGAACGTGATATCATTTGTGACATCTTGTGCACAAAATATGCAGGTGAACCAGAGACGAAGTTCATGTAGTGTCCAAAATTAAAGTGTTGATCATCTGTGGACCAACAGACTTTTATGTTTAATGTCACTTTCCTGTCATCAAAGTGTCTCGTCTCAGTGTCTCTGTTCATAGAGTGAAGACACGGAGACGAGACAGTAGAGAACGTACAAAACAGCATAACATCCTTAAATCAACCCATAAATCTTACCCGAGTCGTAAGAGTCTGACGGATTTTCCTAAAAAATGCTGCACAGTCACAAAAACATCTCCTCTCAATAATCACTTATGACCCATAGACATAGTATTAATCTATTAACATCAAACTCACATACAACTCTGATTCCAAATGTGGTGCTTCCGCATGACATCTTTTCTGATTAACTGAATGATTAAATGTTATTTTATTTGTTGACAAGATTCTCGTTGGATTAACTGGAAAATGCATCATCAGACAAGTAAAAACATATCTGTTGTGGAAGTTGGCAGATGGCAGTTGATTAATGTCATTGATGGCACATTTAGATGCTGGGTGTGACCACACACACACACACACACACACACACACACACACACACACAGCCACACACACACACACACACACACATACACACACAAGCACACACATACACACACACACACAAACACACACACACACAGAGTTCATGAAGAGTTCATGAAGAAATAACAATGTGAAATAACCTTACATTTAGATTTAAACTGAAGTTTGCATTCAAACTAAGATCCTTTGCCTTGATTCAAGTAAATGTCTTGATGGGCAATTTTGTCATTTTTGAGATATTTCTAACACACTGTGCATTGTAAATTGTTAGGTGCTGCACTGCCCCCGCTTTTTTTGTTCATTAACATTTAGAAAATCGTTTTTTTAACAATTTCATGGGAAAATGTGGGCCTGCACTTCATCACCCAGTTCACTGCATTACTGAAGTTTGACCAGGTATTGAGCAATATCTCAAAGAATTTCAACAGAAACACTGATTGACAGAATGAGCAACGCCTTAACAAAACCTACAAATGTTACAGTTTTTTTCGATTGCTAAGAGGCATTGGTCGAAACTGAAGCGACATGTTCAAAACTCTTAGCACAGTCTGCAAAACAGAAATGCATGTGGGCTAAACTGTGTCTCACTATTCATTGCTTTCAGACTAAGTGCATTCAGTGACCACAGTCACCGAAATGGATGAAGTCTTTTCTCATTCACTAGTTCACACCTGCAAAACACTATGCTTTAACAGCACATTTTTCAAATGCTAACACACTTTGTTCAAAACAGTTTAAAACACACTCAAAACAGAATGACAGAGGAAAAAACACTGGGAATTTCTGCTGCAGCCACAATTAAATCTATGGAAAATTATATCAAAATATTGACAATAAAAATAAATAAAATGAAGATGCAGTTCCAAACAGCTGATGGTAGTTTTCAGCTGAAAACTGATTCAGGTGATCTGCGTTTGGCCTCGTTAGAAAGAATATAAAAAAGGAGTGACTTCTGATTCTTTTTCCTGTGCAAGTATGGATCAAAGAGCAGCGGGTGAAGTTGGTAGAGAGAGAAGAGCAGCCAGGAGATGAAGGAGAGGAAGACCAATAGCTGTGGTATCTGATGAAATCAGGGCCACAGTAATTGACCATGTGATAAATCATGGACTCTCTTATAGAGAGGCTGGTTTAAGGGTGCAGCCAAACTTGCAGCGTTCTACAGTCGGATCAATTATGAGACTTTTCCTGCAAACTAACAGGTAAGACATGCATCCCACAATTACTGTATTGAGCCAGATTTTACCAAATAAAGTAATCTATGTTTTACATCAGCTGTAAATTGGGAAATATATTGATGAAAGTATTTTGTGTTTTATATTGCTGTACTATATATGTAGGATCAGTGCCGGCCCTAGGTAATTTGGTGCCCTAGGCAAAATCTCAGGCGGTGCCCCCTTGTATCGCCATCAATTTCACAATCAATTTTCATACACTCACACAGAAGCTGCATGTATATATTCAAGATTTTATTTCTTTAAGTCAAAAATATCCCACCAAATAAAAACTGAGGAAAGAAACAAGTGATAAAAATACAGTATAAATAAGGCACTGTGAAAACATATTATCTCTCAGCCTCAGCAAGTGCCATCTCTCGCTTATCTATTGTCAGCCACTTTGCAAAACGACCTTTAACTCCTTCTATTTACCCATGTTGGTATTGTGCTCCATGGCTATCCTCATGAACCTTCAGACAGTGGCTTGCATTTTTACAGTCCTTTAGTCCTTCCTTATTAAGTCTGTATTCTTTTGGAGGAAACATTTAGCAGCAGAGGCAGTGCAAGCTATCATTTCTGTTTGAGTACATCAGCCAGCGTCTTTTGATTTTTACAGCATTGACTAAGACTCTGTCACAAAAGTCATGTTGACACTCTCCCATCTTTGTTTTTGGGAAATGTGTCACTGCTTTTTTATTTGAACTGGTCCTCCGTGAACTAACCCTCATCTCACTTTGTCAGTTAGAAGAGATGGCCAGTCAGCCTTTAGTCCTGATGCTGTGTCACTCTGCTGTGCTGAGGAAGAGGGACAGGAGCACCTGACGCTGTGTTACTGGGCTGCTGGTGGTGAAATATGTTAAAAGTGCATCTGAAAAGAGGAGAGAAGTATATGTGACCACTGCATGTTACATTTAAAAAGAAACAAAAAAAAAACAGATTGGTGTGTGCCATACATAAGACTGATATAGACTAATAATGAAAATGTGATGAGATTCATTCAACTTTATTGTCATTGAAAAGCAATATAGTCTAACCAGAGTACAAGTGCAGTGTATATATTTCGCCTATGAATGATATGTGAAAGCTAAGGTGTGGACTATTAACAGTAAAATACTTTAACTGCACTTTAACACTGATGTAACTTTAACAAACAAACTGTGACACAATAAGCCAAAGGTTTATAACTACACTATTACAAAGGGGATGGAAAACTAAAAGCATTTTAACTAACATACAAGCAGTAAAGACACCTGTAAAATAACAGCTGAACAGGCCTAACGTTAACTTTCCAAACGTCCCTGATGAATTTAAAGTGGAGTAACATTAACACACGTCGACTCAGCTATTTATTGATTATCAAACGATGCTGCAATCCGAAGTAAGCTAGCAAGCTAACACTCTTCTTAGGCCTCCGCGAAGTCCATTAATTCCTGTTTATGGACACCTCGTCGAGCATTATCCCGCTTATACCATGGTCACTTGCCAAAGAAAAGAAATTTGGACTATTAATTTACATTTTCATGCGTTTTACAATCAAAATATAAAGTTTTTCACAAGCCATAACTTAGTTTCCCTGGTAACGCCTGAGGGTTTGACTAATACCTGGAACAGTCATTACTCTCCCGTAAGATTCTTATGCAACGGAAGCGTTGTTCACTCCTCCAGTAAATAGGACGGATCATAGATACGACTTGGCAACGGGAGATATTCGAGTCCGCTCAGCCATGAGCCAGAAAGCTAACGCTATGCTAGCAAGATTCAAAGTCAATAACATTGCATACGGTTGACAAACAGTAAATATAATTTGACAGTATGCTAGCTAACACAATTAGCTAACTAACCAGTCATGTCATTGTCCCCAAATCAATAGCAAGATGTTCACAAACAAATGACCGGCTGTGTGTAACGTTACTGTGGCCGCAGCCTGAAGTAGAGAGTTTAACAGCGTATTCGCAAAGCAGTAAGTTTAGAGGGGAAGTGAACTTTCTGCAGCTTGTGTGTTACAGTCGCCACCCTGTGGTGTTCAGAGGATAAGACACTGAAGGACTGACAGTCAGAGTGCACTCAGTGCTGGAAATAAAATATTAAGATTTGATACGCCAGCCAGCGCATTAATTTACAGCGGTGAACAGTCAATTTGACTGGAACTACTTAGTAGGTGTCCATATATCAGGGGTTAATGGACACCCTGCAGCCAATCAGAATCGAGTATTCCCCCAGACCATGGTATAAATTCACTTAATCACTTTGACGTTACTGTACCTGTATCTTCTTCATGTTTTTCTTCCTCTTCTTTCCTTCGTTTCTTTCACTGGGTGCCGGATGGTTTCAGTCTTTTGGACCTTGTGGTTCCGCTACAGTATCATTAAATCTCTCTCTTGGTCTTGGGGTCTCGGTCCGGTCAGATTCAGGCAGCTCGCCTCTCGACCCGCCCCCCTCACAGAGGACAGGTAGGCCACAGAAAAGACCGGAACCCAGAAAAAAGGCCTCTCCTCTCATTTAATAGTTCTTGCCATGACGTTATATTGCTGTGGGCTTATATAATATTTCGAAATAATAGTAGTAATGGCACTGATAAAAAAAATATATTTTATATATTTTTATTATAAAAAAATGTTTCTCCCCGCGTTTTCGCCGCCCCCCGCGGATGACGGTGCCCCTAGCATTTGCCTATACTGCCTATGCCCAGGACCAGCTCTGTGTAGGATGCATAGGTTGGCACCTGCAGAAGCAAGAGGCCGAATTTTCACAGTTGTCCAAGAAACCGCTCTTGTTGATAT
Organism: Sparus aurata; assembly: GCF_900880675.1. Classification (NCBI taxonomy): domain Eukaryota; kingdom Metazoa; phylum Chordata; class Actinopteri; order Spariformes; family Sparidae; genus Sparus; species Sparus aurata. The sequence goes on along the minus strand of NC_044196.1, from coordinate 14,448,369 downwards.
GGTCATCGCAAACAGTGCCATAAAGTTGAGGGAAATTCGGGACAGAGTGCTGGTAGACAACACAACCTTTGCCAATGTGACCACCGTCAGCACTACAACAATTGCCGACGCAAACAATATGATAAACAATATTTTTTTAAGCAATTCATTATTAAAGAAAATGCAGCAGTATGTTGTACAAAAATAGAAAGGTAATACAAAAGGCATTTTGAGTTTTTATGGTGAGTGCTCTGTGCATACAGTTCAATTTTGTGGGGGAAAGTTTGTCTACAAAGCAGTTAAACTAGTCAGAAACAAAAGTTGTAGGCCAGGGGCCCTCAGTAGACTCGAGCAACTCATGATCAAGATATTATTCCTCTGACTACGACCCTCTAGGTCTGCCGCTTTAGCTGTTAGCCTAAAGTGAAAGATTTGTTTTTTGAAAAGTAACAGGAGTGCAACACTTTCGTGACTACTGCATTCTGAGTAGTAGAATTGGAAAGTCAACACAATATGGCAACAGTGTTGATGGGTTGTGTACAGGACACAGTTGAGCAGCCACGGTGCTGGTTCTTGGCCCCACCTATCCAGTCTTGGCCCAGCCAAGACCTTAACACAACACTTTGTTCCAGAATTTCCCTTCTTGTATTTTTTTTGTGTTCATAAATGAACGAAAAAAAAATCTTTCCTCTTAAAATCTGAATGAGTAGGATTTCACAGTGGCTGACAGGTTCAACTTACCCGAAGTTTTTGTGTTGCTTAATACTTCAATCGGCTGATTAACTTAGTCCAATCTCAATATACTACAAACTACCACTACGATGTATAAAGTTCATAAAAGGAATGTATTTAGTCTCTGAACACATCACCATCAGCCACACAACATGTATTCTGTTAACAGAATAAATTCCTGGTTCTAGAAGCAGGTGAAGAGCAATATGTGGAGTGTTTCTGTGTCGTGTTCTCTGGGATTATGTGTTTTTAACACCGTGGCATGGTAAAAGTGGAGGGCTGAACACAGTGTTGTCAAGCTGATGGAGGAGAGTTGAAATCTGTTTTTGGCTTCCCAATAGCTTCTCTAGCTAAGCTAGTGGAGGTTAGATGCCCCGGACTATGTGCTGAGACCCTATTTGTACTGTTGCTGAAGTTTGGTGCTGTTCTGAGCATTATTTGTGGCTTTTTGGTGGCGGTTTATATTTGGATCCGTTTACTACAGTGTATTGTTGTCGTGCTGTCATTTCTGAGGTTAATAAAACTCCGTAAATTAGCGGTCTGTTAACTTGATTTCTCGAGAGGGAGTGTAACACAGTTTCACGGTGATTTAGACCATGGATTAAACTTACACCAGAATATCCCTTTAAGGCAGATATAGACAGACAGCAGCGTAGGATTGCAAATGTAAATCTTTTATTCAGCAAGGGCATGCTAAAAAAAATCTACAAACAAAATAAATTCACCACTAAGCATACAAAAAAAAACACTAACTCCAGCAGCGTGCCAAGATAAAGCTGGGAATCGTCCGCAAGGGTTGCCAAAAGGCGCCATTTATCTTGTAATCACCCATCCATCCTGACTCACAGGTCTGACTAAACCACACACCTGCGTCAGGAGTTACTGACTACAAACCACTGAAGAAGGTGTTGTTGTTGGATGCCCAGACATGACAGTTTGGAGGCAGGTGTGTGTTAAATAAATGAATGAATAAATAAATAAATAAATATATAAATAAATAAATAAATAAATAAATAAATAAATAAATAAATGTTAAATAAAATACTTCCTCCTTTGTTTCCAAAGAAACTCAGGACTGCACAATCATTTTCAGCAAAGAAGGTGAAGCTCAAACCTCAAACTTAGGACTCATTAATGTATTATGACATCTGAGTGAAAATAAAGCCTTACAAAATGTTTTTGGTGAAGCAGATATTCAATGATTAATTACTTGTACATGATTGTGAAACTTGTCAGTTCTTGCCTTTTACACATTTTTAGTCAAAGTATTTTCTATATCATGAAAAATTAGTTGAACTGAACTTGATCCATCTCTCGCACTCAGTTTAGGTATATTATGCTGAAACATTCAACTAGATGTTGCTGTCTTATTAAATATATGCTGTTTTAGTTGGCCTCCTCGCAGGAAGTCATTCCAGACATGAGGATACTGGGCCTCATTCACCAATATCTTCTTAAGAATCTTCTTAGATTCTTTCTTAAGTTGTTCTTAAGAGGTTCCTTAAGAAAACCCTACGTCAGATTCATCAACGCGTTCGTAAGCCTTAGAATTGTTTGAAGCTGTGTTCCTACAATTAATGAATGCCACCTCCTCGTAAATTGAGAGCGCGTGCCAGTTGAGTCTAATTAAAGGAGAACTTCGGTCGATTTAAACATGCAGCTTCATTGCTCAAGCTACCCTTGACTTGCCAGTACCGAAGACGCGAACAAATTTGGTCCAACCAATACAGAGCTCCGTGAACGGAGACTTAGCATTGAACGCTAACAGCATGGGGTCAGAACTTTGCACTGTGTTTTAAGCGTCTTAACATGCTCCACATCTCACACCAAAAGTTATGCAACATCAGCAGACACCTTACAACACAGCACTGTAGCGTGTATGACTCAAAATGAATAAAAAAGTAGTTAAAACAGTGTGTTTGTGCAAGGAGCTACTTACCTGTTTGTTGACATCCGTGTGTTCCGGTAGCTAGACCAAACTAGTCAATCCATCAAGTGTGCACTTAACAGGCTTAACAGGCTATTGTAAGGCTCATGGCTCATGACAGGCTGTAACATGGACATGTACATTATGAACATAAACACGAAAATGCTGGATTACGTTTCCGTCTCCACCAGTGAGGGAGTAAGTGCACGCTTGACGGATTGACTAGTTTGGTCTAGCTACCGGAAGACACGGATGTCAACAAACAGGTAAGTAGCTTATTGTACAAACACACTGTTTTAACTACTTTTTTATTCAGTTTGAGTCATACACGCTACAGTGCTGTGTGCTAAGGTGTCTGCTGATGTTGCATAACTTTTGGTGTGAGATGTGGAGCCTGTTAAGAAGCTTAAAACACAGTGCAAAGTTCTGACCCCATGCTGTTAGCGTTCAATGCTAAGTCTCCGTTCACGGAGCTCTGTAATGGTTGGACCAAATTTGTTCGCGTCTTCGGTACTGGCAAGTCAAGGGTAGCTTGAGCAATGAGGCTGCATGTTTAAATCGACCGAAAAGAAAGAAGAAACTGCAGGGCCGTGTAGACACTGATGCTGTAGTACAGAGCAAACAGCAACAAAATGCCAAAAGGAAAAAATAAATCAGTTGGAGCGCAGCAGGTTAAGCGAAAAAGCAGTTCAGAGGTGGAAGTACTGCTGCAGGAAATCACCTGAAGGAAAACATATATATTCAGTAGCCTTAGTGTAGGTTAAAGCCTAAAGCCTAAAGCCTAAAGCATCCAAAGTGGAACTCATTGCTCTCTGAAAAAAGATCTATGTGATCCCAAAACATTCGTTCCCTCTGTAGGGCACGATCAGCAATTTCTTGCAGCAGCAAAATATATGCCATTGTTTTGCGGGCCTTGGATGGAGAAATGCCACGTATAAATGGGGGGGGGGGTTACTTACTGATGGCATGGTTTCCAATTTACTTGATAAATGTTAAATCACATTTCTCTGTAAATTACCAAAAATATGAAATGAATAAATACATAAATAAATATGACAGAATTATCACTGCCTTCCTCCTCTTCCTGTGTGACCAGACCATACCTGTGACCCAGCTCCTCAACCACTCACCACCCAGCCTCCCATACCTCCGCACCCCTCACAAATTCCATACCCTTAACAGGGTTGATCCAAGTTTGTGATATTGCAATTATGTAAAATTATTGTGCAGATTGATGTTAATTATTCTTAATGTTATGGAAATTTTCATACAGGCTTCTACTGTTAAAATGACAGTTTCTTAACTGTCTTAATGGTCTTGTTGAACTGTTCATCTGTGTAACTGCAGTAATAGTCATTGTTGTTAAAGATGGAGTGGATATTGATCATTGGTTCGAATCCCAGCTCCCCTTGACTGAGCTGAGCTGCATGTTGAAGTGTCCTTAAGCAAGATACTGAACACCAAATAGCTCCTGGTGTGTAGTTTGCACCCTGCATAGCAGTCTCTGCCATCAGTGTATGAATGTGTGTGTGAATGTGGCAAGTACTGTTAAGTGCTTTGAGTCATCAGTAGACTGGAAAAGCACTATATAAATGAAAGTCTATTTACCATTTAACCTAAAACTCCCTAAACCTGTGTCGCTACATATTGTGTAATACACATGGTGCCCCATATGAGGCAAAGTACTGTTAGCAATCATTCATAATTGTGCAGTATCAATATCAGCATAATTTGGTGTGAATTGATCAATCAAATTTATAAGATACTTGTGTAACTAAAAACTGTCACGTTACTCAATGCCACTTTGAGCAATTTGGTGTTGCCACTATCGATTCAAGTTGAAAGTGCTTTGTAGAAATCCCTCTTGTATATCACAGCATGCCAATGGCTCTGTGATACATAGAAGTTTATATTTGGCTGTCACTGCCTTGCATTTCAGCCTGAGTAAGAAGTGGAGCCGGAGGCAGAACTACAGCACACACACACACACACACACACACACGTATATTTAGTACATGATATGTTAGTTTGTGTGTTTTCATCTTTGTGTTTTAAATAAGATACTGTTGAACCTTCATGCTGTCTATTTAATATTGTCCAAGAGTAAATGTTGCCAACCTGTACTCTATCAAGGGCTCCAAAACTCTTTGATCATTACTAGCTGTTGTAGTCATTTTGGGCACTACAGCACACACACACACACACACACACACACGTATATTTAGTACATGATATGTTAGTTTGTGTGTTTTCATCTTTGTGTTTTAAATAAGATACTGTTGAACCTTCATGCTGTCTATTTAATATTGTCCAAGAGTAAATGTTGCCAACCTGTACTCTATCAAGGGCTCCAAAACTCTTTGACCATTACTAGCTGTTGTAGTCATTTTGGGTAATAAGAATCACAAACTTGCAGTTTAATCCCTTTTTTATGAGACCGTTTTGGTGAATTGGATATATTTTCCCTTCTTAGAGGATGTTTCCCCAATGTGATCTAATTTAAATTGGATCTTATTATTTATCATAATTATTCCTAATAATTATCACTGATAACCAATTTTAACCCAAAACTCACTATAAATGTTGCATGAAGCCCTACAAGTGAAATGTGTCGACAAACAGCGGTGTAGAGTTTGTTTCAACACTGGTTTGTTTAGCTTAGCAACCAGACTGAGAGTGGTCTCCTGTGTTAAAGTACAATCTTTAGTTTATCATTAAATCCACCTCATTTTCCTCACTGTATAACAGTGTAATCTGACCAACAGGTGGTAGCCTTTCTGCTCTTCAAGAGCATCGAAATGGATTGTAATACAATTGAAGCTTGTCACCCTCTACCCCAGAGTAACAAAGACCAACTGGCCGTAATAATGAGGTTTGTTAACACAAAACTACACTGCTAAAACAAGGAAGGAAGCTGAGGGGAACTGACTTCTATATGAGTGGATACCTAACCAAACTAAGCCTGGTGATATTTTTCAAAATGGCCACCACTGACTTCCATTTCCATGTGAATTTTCCATGTGTGTTGATTATAATATGATATTGATCATATAGTTTACTACATGTATTACCTCTTTGGTGTTTGTACATGAATGATACAAATACATTTCAAGATGGCTGTTATTTTTTCAAGATGGTCACCATGACTGGTTTGATCGTTACTGCTTCAAAGTTGCATGGATTCCTGTGATATGAATGATATTGGGATCAAATCACACATTTTTATGATTAGGAATTCAGGTGGCAACTTTAGTATTTAGCCTATTTGGAAGCTCACAATGCAAGATAGGCTGACAATAGTAACTGTCCAAACATGGGATCAATCGTGGAAGACTCTCAGCATTCCCCTTCACAGTAACAAAGAGCTGTGCAGTCTAAGACAGCTTATTTGCACTTACACAGTTTAACACAACCCTTCTTACATTTGCAGGAAACAAGTTCACAGCTGGACTGGCCTGCATCAGGGAGGCATGTGTAGTATTCTGTATAACTTGTTGATTTTATATCCAGTCATGTTCAGTTAAGACATATGTCTAAGTAAGTGCTTTAATTAATTCATTGTGTAACATGGTTACAAACAACATTTGTTAATATTTACCTGTGTGAAAGATGGTGTATTTGCCTTTTAGGAAGGGAGCGCTATCCCTTTAAGAAAAAGAAAAACACGAAGAAGCTGTGTGTGGAAGCCGTAGAGCAAGGTGAGGCCAGGCTGTTGTGCTTGAATTTTGAACCGGACAATGTTAATAAATGTTCAGCAAAAGCAGAAGAATATGTCTCCGGCCCGTAATTTTTGAGGGTGCAACACATGTCCAAAATGGTTCATAATGACCCTCAGATGCCTTTGACCAGCCCCATCTACAAGGAGAAGGAAGCTCTGGTGTTGACACCAGCATCTGACCCTATATATGGCGTCCTTGATAGACTGCCCTCTTAACATTAGTGGTGCAACGAATCATCATTGATCTGTGATCCGTTCGGATCAATATCTTCGGTTTGGCACACACGAGATCCGCGGATGGATTTATGAAAAAAAAAAAAGTTGTGCGCATGTTCAATCCACACACTTGTTAAGTGCAGCGTGGTCATGGCATGGCATGTCTTTATCGACAATGCTAACTTAACACATGATGTCTAAATTTCTGCCTATAACCTACTTAAAGCTAATGAAAGAGCTAGCCTTAGCTAACATGGCTAATGTTAGCCCAGCCACCGTAGCCAGTCTGACTAATCAATAGCAGAAACTTTGAGCCAACCAATTATAGCATATTATGTATCATATTCACTAGTGAACATGATACATAATATGCCACAATTGTTAATGTCCTGCGAAGTAGATTTCATATGAAGTAATGTATTACTGTATTCTCCTTATAATGACAACCTATCACGAGGTATTGTTTTGTTGGTTGGCGCAAAGTTTCTGCTATCAATTAGTCAGGCTGGCTATGGTGGCTGGGCTAACATTAGCCATGTTAGCTAAAGCTAGCTCTTTCATTAGCTTTAAGTAGTTTATAGGCAGAAATTTAGACATATTACTTTACTATCATATCCCAAGAGTTCCAAGTGTAATTACTGTCTATATGCTTACATCCCAACAACATAACATACATAAGATTTTTCACTTAAGGTAATGTCTTAAGTTTAATCTGACATACATGTACAGTGGTAATTACCTTTTTCCTTCTTGAGATGGACATGCCAGTTTTGCGAAAGTGGTGATGTATTATGCTTATGAAGAACTCTGACCTTGGAAGGTGAGAGCACAAAAATGTTGACATTTAATTGACTTGGAAATGTTAACATTTTATCTTTGTTATACCTATAAGACGTTTATTTTTTTCTTTAACTGTTTTTATTTGAGCCAAGGCAAAATGTTTGCCCACTGGACAGGCACATCAAAGGCCATCCTGCGAAATGAGGTGTCACCAGTCTTCAGACTGAAGAAACGGAGGATGGATGACATCACTGAGGTCAGATTTTTATGGGTGTGCGAATCCAATACTGTAGGTTAGTTTAGAAGAGCCCCCTACTGGAATGCACAGAGGGAAAGAGGTGCTTTTTGATAAGTCGCCACATGTTGTATTAAGTGAGTACACAGCCTGGGGAAGTGTTCAGGCTAGAGAAACTTGGACTCTGGGAACATAGGAATGATCCAAGTTGGGTGTGCTTTTCCTTTGAGAATACTATTACCACAATGTTTAATTTTTCTTATTTGATCCAGCACTTGGTCCTTAAAATTATTATTATTATTATTATTATTATTATTATTATTGTTCTTATTGTTGTTGTTGTTTTAATGTAGGTTTCCTTTGGCAATGTTTACTGAACATATTCTTCATCAGTATTATCAGTATCTACATCTATCGAGATGGATTAGTTCTTTGGTGGCTTCATTGCTTGTATGTGAATATTAAAAATGGATGTTGAATTTTTTTTCTTTTTCTGTCTTTTTAGGAAGAGGAGCAACTACAGCCTGTTGCACAGCTTCAGCAAGCCAGTGTGTCCATTGAAAAAGAGGCTGAGACAACAGTGAAAGCGGTAGGCGCACTTTCCTGTTCTATACTGGGATTAATATGATGGCAAGCTACTTGTGAAGTGTCATTTTGCTACATTCTATGCTCTGTGCTTAGGTATACTATATATGGTAATGTTGATCTGAAATGAAGGAATGCAATATGTTATCTGTATGTGAATCATTGAGGTGATGATACTGTTTGTGTAGCAGTTATGTTAAAGGAAGACAACCTTTTTTCTCTCTGTCGTTTCCATAGGAAAAACTTGAGATCAAGGTTGTGCATGACTGCAAAAGGGCAGCAGAATGGGTGGAAACAAACCAGCATTTGTCAGCAGCACTGAGATCCTCCCAGTGGTCTTATTTTTATATTTAATATTTAATATATATATATATATACATACATACATACATATATATATATAATATATATATATATATATATAGATAGATATAGATATAGATATATATATATATATATATACATACATACATACATACATACATACATATATATATATATATATATATATATATATATATATATATATAATATTATATTTTTCCTGTTTTTAAATTATTCTGTGTTTCTGATCTGCTGAGCAGGTGCCAGGAGACATGCCAAAGGTTGCTGCAGACTGCCACAGACTGCCACTGCGGTGCCACTACCTGCCAATGCCACTGGGAGGATCTCGCTGTCTCTCACATATGTTTTCAGGCAAGGTGGAGTTGCCCGATGCAGTCCAGATGAGAGACGGGGAACTGGCAGAGGCTGCACAGCAATATGCCAGACTTTGGGTTGAGGAGGAGAGTGCGGACATGGATGACCAGGAAAGGGAAGGCATCTTGGAGCCGTTCAAATTTCCGTTCTCCAAAATTAAAGATATGCGGACATTTTGTGAAGAGATGAGTGATAAACAAGGCTAATTGTAAACGTCAAATTGATGAGTAATGGCCTTGTAGGGCACTACTGTTGCTGTGCTGAATAAAGGGCAACTGAATGTTTGATCATTTTGTCATTTCATGTGTTTTTTTAATCAAGCACCAAATAATTTACGTTGATTATACCATGAAGAAAACAGGTAAGTTAATGCATTTGAAGATAATCAAGAGTTTTAACTATTCTTGCCCTTCATGTATGCTGACATTGTTATATATTTAAGCATAGTAAAAAATATGATTGGCCTATATGTCTTCTAAAGACCTTCAGGTGTATTATGTATAAGAGTTAGGTGAAACCATACACAGTAGCACACAATAAAATAATGTATTTAACATGATAAATATTGTACATGAAATATAAAAAGCAGAGGCTAATTATGTGTATATGTTGATATGGTTTTAAATAACTACTCCTGCCCTCCACATGTGCGATGAGTTTGCTTGCATAGTTAACATATATAGCCTCATCTCTTCAAAAGATCTTCAGGTTTACAGTACAAGCAGACACATAAGCTTCTTGTGTCATGAAATACATTTTCTGTATTAAATTCAGATGTTTTTACTAAACTACTTGTAACCGGATGGTTTATATTGTCTCTGCATTTCATTTCTCTGGTGTCCCTCAGTCTGTTCATTTGAGTGGGTAACGGCTGCGGCCGGCTGCAATACCAACGTCTGCGGCGGGAGGCGGGGCTAGACTGGCTGGACGGTCAAGCCCCGCTCTCACGGAACCACCCCCCAAGTTAGTCCACCCCAATTGCCTCCTTCCCGCTCCTTCCCTTTTGGCGAAACTGGAGAAAGGAGAAATTCTGTTGGAAAGTGATGTCGGTGAGTGAAATTACGTTGCTACAATAAATGCAATAAATGAAAAACTTTATTCACATCTCACGGCGCTTTTGTTGGTGTATATTGTCGTTTAACGTTTGGGTATTTTGGCATTTTTATGGTCAGCATTCAGCTCGTGTGATATTCTACGCGACGGTAGCGTTAGCATTAGCGTTGTTGTAATTTATATAGCTGTGTGTGTGTGTGTGTGTGTGAGAGACATCCTACGCGACGGTAGCGTTAGCATTTTAGCCTAAGCGGAAGCAGGAAGTAACGGTCACTATGGGACCTTAACTCCAAGTCTCCATGTAAGTGAACGGGAGTCAAAGTTTTATTTCGTGATCCGATTGAATTGTGCCATGAGAAAAAAATATGACCTCTAACTGTTTAAAACTTAACGTTTCACGCCGAGAAATCAGCAGTTTGTTGTAAAACTATTGTAAAATAAAATTCAGAAGAATCCGTAACCAGAAAGACTACAAGTTGCGTAGGTGACGTCACACACCAAATGCCGCCCTTTCCCGTGTCAGTTGGTGACGTATTTTTTGTGGGACACCAGATTTGTAGTCCGCAGAGCGGTCTTCACACAAAATACATTCTTCCGTTGCCGCTTTACGACAAACTGCTGATTTCTCGGCATGAAACGTGATGTTTTAAACAGGTAGAGGTCATATTTTTTTCTCATGGCACAATTCAATCGGATCACGAAATAAAACTTTGACTCCTGTTCACTTACATGGAGACTTTTTCCGAGTTGAGGTCTCATGGCGACGTTACTTCCTGCTTCCGCTTAGGCTCTCTATTTTAATTTAGCTCTGTGTGTGTGTGTGTGTGTGTGTGTGTGCTGTATAACGTTATATCGAATGTGACAAAGTCTTATGAGGTAGCAAAAATAATAATAACGTTTGGGTATTTTGGCAGTTTAATGGTCAGCATTCAGCATGTGTGATAATTTAGCTGTGTGTGTGCGTGCGTGCGTGCGTGTGTGTTTGTGTATGTAAGGTTATATCGAAAGTGACGAACGTGGCAAAGTCTTTTGAGATAGCAAAAATAATAGAAAGTTATCTAACGGTGAAATGTTGAATGTATTAACATGAATGTAAAATAATATTAATGCTAATAGGCCTTGTGTATCTTGAATCTAATGGTCAACTGTTCTTCTGTTTTTGTTCAGCATCCCACCTATTTCCCGGCCAGCGAGGAGCCAGTTTTTCCCTCAGCAGAGGCGTATGACTGTCCTTGTTGTCCCTTTCGGACAAGACAACACTATAGTTTACCATCTCAGAAACCATTTAGATGCGGCAGTCCGCCATGGAGGTATGGTCACTCTTTATGTGGTCTACAGAAGCACATACTGTACTTGTGTGAGGCTGTCAATAACTCTAATGTAATAAATATTTTGTCTTGCAGAATACCGTATCTGCAAATGCAGCTTCAAATGTAGAGACGCTCACCATTTCCACTGCCTCACCTGTGACACAACCATCATAAGGAGAAATCATTTCATTGCTCACCTAAAAGTCTGTACTGTAAAACAATTTTGTTGAGTCCTTGAATCATTTTATCTGTGGTAAAATGCTGCAGATGATTTATCAGTCTGTGGTGGCAAGATTGTCGTTTTTTTCCATTCTGCTGGCGAGGTGGCATCAGACACAAGGATGCAAGGCAGCTGGGTAAACTACTTGGTGGTGGAGAGATGTACACTGAAGATGTGAGAGGCCATTCAGAACAACCACCAGGATCATCCACTTCATAACATCTTTATGGATCAAGAAAAAAAGGCAGTGGTGGACATCTCCCCTTTCTTCACTGCAGGATAGATAATAATTGTACTTTTTTTCTTTTTTTTTTTTTTTACAGGGAAATAGCTTGGTCTGCATGAATGCTGCACCCATATTATATGTGTGTGTATATTTCTATTTTTCTTTGCCTGACCTACTGCTAACAGATTTCATAGTTTGATCTGATGGTCATTGTTTCAAATTAATAGAAACATTTCTTTTGGTAATGACTTGCATTATTTGCTATAACTGGCTTTTTTCAATCATCTATCATTATGATATTCCATGAAAAGGGTTGTACTTTTTTACTTACTTAACCAGTCAACTGAGAACCACTGCCCTTGATTACCTGGACAAGTCCCAAAATACACTCCACACAAACTGGCATATATAGTAACAAAGTAACAAAGGCTATGACACATCAATACAGGACATGACGCTGTATAGATGAGAAGTGGTTAAAAAAAGTTTTCCAAGGTATGTTTTTTAGACTGATGCAGACCTACCTTATTGGAAGATAGGAAAATTATATAATGCTTTCTTTGATTGTTGTACAGTCTGTACATGTCATGAAAACTGTCCAATGCAGATGAGTTTGTGTTCACAAACCAGATGACACAGCAGTTTTCAGATGCTCAGTAGATTTTTATTGTTGCATTAGGAGCCATCAGCAGCAGTACACAGACATGACTGAGGAGAGGCAGTCTCTCCTCAGTTCTTACAGCACTTTGAGATAACACACATTAACTGTAGACAACAGGATGTACATGATTTCACTCAAGCTGTTATTCAACCTTTCTTTACCTGGTCGTGACATTTTCCAGGATGAAGACACATTGTTCTTCTTCCTTTGTACATCACAACATGTCAAACATCCTCCACCTGCACCTGCTCCTTAAACTCCTCCATACATATATCCTCTTGTTGTACAGACACACAGGAAGAGGTCTGAACCTCCTCCAGGCTGAACTCCTTTATAATGAGTTTACTTGTATTTAGTTTCCCAACAACTTAAACACTGTAATATCACGGTGGATATATAAGACAGCAAGCAAAAGCAGAATAATTTTGGAAAAACTCAGGAAGTTCCCTCACACCTGAGATCAATGATTTAATATTTAATATTTGAGTTTTATCTGCTAGTGTCAAAAATGAAAGTGTTGATCCTCTGTGGACCATCAGATTGTGATATTTATTGTCACTTTAATGACATGAAACAGTAAAAGGAACAGATCAGACTCAGTGGAGTAATGATATATTCTGGTTGATCACAGTAATATGACAGCAACAGCCACCTGTTTTAATCTAAATGTACATTTGAATGGTAACAGAGTCACTGCATCATTGATCTCAGGTTGTTGGAAACATCTTTCTGAATTCATCGATTCTCAGTTATACTTAGAGACCAGGAAACCACTGAATGAGGTGTGGTGGTCACCTGCCCAAATCTCACAATTTGCAGCCATGCGCAGATAAACCTCGTCTCTTTCCTTTAGCTGCAAGACAACTGCATTTCCCCCACTATCATTTGTGTCATAGGAAGCTTTTTCCTCTGATGTCCGGACTACAACCTGACTGTTCTTGAAGAGCTCCAGCTTTGTGTCTTTTTTTGCAGCCTGATAGAAGAAGGTGAAATAATAAACACCTGCAAAAGGTGCAGTGAAGACACCTGTGAAAACAACAGAGAATTAATGATTACAACATGATAGAAGTGTGTAGCCAAAGATGAATACTTTTTGCAGTAACATTCAGTAAAGGAAATACATGCATATACTTCATGCATGGGTGTAGAAAGTATTAAAAATGTTGGTGGATAAGATTGTACTTCTGAGTCCAGCCCCCACTGTAGCACCTAACAATGCATAGGAAAAAGATTTGGGGGTAGACATTACCAAGGTTCACTAGAGGGACATTTTAAAGCTGGTCCACTCTTGGTCTATATGTGCCAGGCACAGTCTATTCCAGTGGAAGGTGCTTCATAGAGCCCATTTCACCAATGCAAAATTGGCAAAGATATATCCCAGTCACAGTGACGGTTGTAACTGCTGTAAGAAGTTCCCAGTCGACCATGCACACATGCTCCGAGGCTGACCAACTTTTGGTCCGATATATTCCAAACTCTCAAACAGGCTCTGAAGACAAATTTAGAACCAAACCCCCTGACTGCTCTTTTTGGTCTCCCTCCAATTAAAAACTTGCTACATAGCTTGTCATGGCCTTTACCACCCAGCTTGCCAGGCATAGCATTCTCCTCAAATGGAAACATGTTTCTCCTCCCACTCACAACAGCTGGATACGTGAAATTTTACAATGTCTACAGTTAGAGAAGTTAAGGTTTTCACAGAAGGGATCTTTGACAGCATTTCATAGACCTTGGGACCCACTGCTGGCTAATATAAGCAATAGTCTTACTGTTATTCCTGATGATACCGAGGATGAGGAACCCCGCCCTCAATTTATTTTTATTCTTATTTCAATTATTTATTTATTTATTCTCTTCCTTATCATAATATTTGGCTCTAGTTTGTCTTACAGTACCTTAAGCATTTACTTATGTTGCATATGTTACTATGTAACTATTTAGTTGTTTATTGTGACCACATCTGACATGGGTTGTCAGGATGGAAAGTGGGATTCATGTTGGGGTTTTCTTTCACTCCAATGCAGACACTCGGGCATAATGTGAAGCTGTTGCACTTTTTTGTACTGTCTGCTGAAACTGAATAAAGAATCTGAAAAAAAAAGAAAAATGTATGTGGGACAATTTTAACGCCGGTTTGGAGTTTCTCCTCCCGGAAAGTTTTTAGTAGAGTCGCTGTCATTTCCTGTATTCTGATGCAATTTAACAAGGGGTTTGATTCTTAATCTGGCTATAGAAACATCAGAAATGTTATCAGTAAGTCGACATTTTACCATTTCATCCAGCTTCAGAAAACATGTTTGAAGATAATAAAAAACTTAACATGTGTAAACTGAGTAATCTATCATTGGCGTTGCAGCCATCATACTAGAATGGGAAAAGTCCCACCCACGTCTTTACATTTGTATGAATGCCCAGATTAATTAAACTACATGTCAAGTTTTTACAGCTACGTTGCACTGAGACACTTCATCGTTAATATACGGTATAATGTTACTGGTTACTGTAGTTTTTTTGGTCGAGTCATCAGTAAATTTAAACCTTGATAATCTGTCGCACTTTGAACAGGTACAGATAGTAATCAGATTAGATATATTAAAGCGAAACTCTTGCCAAAAAGCAACCAAGGCTTTATTTGGGATTGAATATGGGTCAAACCTGACAGGCAGGAGAGTAATGGTGAACCGCTCCTCAAGCGTGCCTGTCAGGTCGCACTCGGGGATCGACACTTTTTGCCTGCCATGACGGCAACGTGCAGGAGGTGCAGCAGCTAACCTGAGTAGTTCAAAAACCTTCTCTTTCATAAACTCTGTGTACACAAACAATGTTCTCAATGCTTTTGTTCATGAGTAGAGACCCTAGTGATGCTACGAGCAAAGTGTCATGTTGTCGAGCCTTCTTAGTGTTCTAAAAATAGCGATTTTGATGCTAGCATGTCTTGCCCCATGCACTCCTGTTCAAAATTAACGTGCCCAAAACAGAAACTACGGTAAATCTTAAAAGTGCCTCTTTCGTGGTAATTATGCTTTCACACAAAGGTTTGACTCTTATTCAATCCCAAATAAAGCCTCGGTTGCTTTTTGGCGAGAGTTTCGCTTTAATGATGATACACAGCTACAGAATATTCAACAGGCCAGTAACATGTATCAACCATATAACAGTTACAGGTGATTTAGGCTGCATGTGATGTCCTTACCTGTAGAGCTGTCGTAGGCACCACCGATGTTTGTGAACACTTTGTTGTAAGCCAGAGTTACGTCTGTCTTGAATGGTCCATGAACCCCACCTCTCTCTAACATTGTGCCGAATGCCACCTCAGTTTTACCTGTGTGAAACAAGATAGTTTCATCCTGCTGTTTTATTGAAGCATTTCTCTTGTTGAACATTATGTTTTTCATCACATTACACACATTACAAACATATGAAAGAGGATTAAGACACTACTTTTTTTTCA
Source organism: Sparus aurata (assembly GCF_900880675.1). Classification (NCBI taxonomy): domain Eukaryota; kingdom Metazoa; phylum Chordata; class Actinopteri; order Spariformes; family Sparidae; genus Sparus; species Sparus aurata. Next base: position 14,432,577 of record NC_044196.1, on the reverse strand, counting down.
CAAGTCTTACTTTAATTCTGACTTTGATCTCAGAATTCTAAATTTAAAGTCTAAATTGTAAAAAAACAGGGATAGTAATTAATAATAATTGATATTGATTACCATTAATGAATTCCTTAATGTCACTTTTTTTTTCCTTTTTAAATCCACAACATCTTCCTGCACAGGCACAGGAAACTAAAAGTTGCTCTTTAATAAATTATTAATTCAAATTTTGAAGAAGAAAGTCTGATTTTACCTTTCTCCAGTTCCTTCAGCCTGTTTTCCAAAGCTATCAGTTGTTCTGCCATGGCATACAGGGATTGCCCCAGGTCACTCATGTTGGGTTTGCAGGTAGACATGTTCTTCACCCGTCTTTGCTCTGTCTCCAAAGTTGTGATCAACAGGATCGCTGCCGCTGCCTATATATTGTTCAATCGATGGGAGGTTGTTGTCACATGTCTCCCTTAACTAATCACAGAGTATCTTTTGTGGTGGGAAAACCCACATCCTGGCTCTAAAGATGATTAAGAAATTTCTCAGGAAAATGGGAGGCTGTGTCAACCTGTGCACTGATTTACAGAACTTTCATCAAGTATTTGTTATGAAACACTGTGACAGCGTGACCGAGGAAAAAACAGAATAAAACCTAAAATAAATATTTTGATTTAGTTTTCCACAGAGAAAGTAAAAAGACAAAAGCCAAAGGTTGAGTGATAGCAAATGAGTTTCTGGGAAGGTGATTATTCAGCAAAATATTTGCCAAATTGCCTGATATTATTCGTGACATCTTGTGCAAAAAATTGGCAGATGAACCTGAGGAGGCTGCAGCCCATGCAGTGTCCAAAATTAGTTGATCATCTGTGGACCATCAGACTGTTATGTTTATTGTCACTTTCCTGACCTTAAGGTGCCTTGTCTCAGTGTCTCTGTCTACAAAGTTAAAACACTGAGACGAGGCAGTAGAGAACGTACATAACAGCATAACATCCTTAAATCAACCCATAAATCTGACCTGAGTCGTAGGAGTCTGAAGGATTTTGCTAGAACAGCCACAGAAATATCTCCTCTAAATATTCACTTATGACCCATACACACAGTATTAATCTATTAACATCAAACATGCATATGTGGCAATACCAGTTGAAATGCGAGTGGCAGATCTAGAGAATCGATATAACACCAACAACGCCACCTTAGGACTTGCACCTAAGGAGTATACTCCTTTAACTTTAATTTCTCTGAGGGTTTCCCAGAAACCACCCATACACAGGTTCGTACACAAATGAATACAGGCAGGATGTAAAATAATTTAACAAGCTTTATTAATCACAATAAAACAATTTCATTTATCAAGTTATGTCTCTAAAACATTTTTATCGTTATTTTCTTTAATCTCTAACACAAGTGATGTTCCACCTACACCAATACAGTGGTTCAGTCAGGAAGTGAAAGGCAGACCACCACGGCTAGCTCTGGCAGAGGTCACTGCACTCAAATAATTCAAAAAAGAAACAAAACAAAATATTTATTTACAAATCACTGCAACTCAAAACAGAAGAAGAGAAACCATACAAGAGGTATAAATGTGGCAGGTCCTCCACTATAGCTGCTGCAGTAACCCCTCCCACCCCCACAAACATCTCACGATCTGATTGGGGTGGAGCGCACGTGAACTCAACTACACTTTTTAAGAGAATGTCTATACGACGACAGAGCAACTGTTTCCTGCAGGCTAACTAGCAAGGCAAGGCAAAAAAAAGAAAGAAAAAAGGATAGAGGCAAGGCAGGGCAAACAGCAGCCTAACGCCTGACAAACTGTGTCCCGCACACATCAGTGCTTGTAGCTGCTAGCGGCTACGGCGGCAACAGCAGCTAACCGGACGGGGACACAAATACACACCACCCCGTCCCAACGCGCCAACCTGCAGAACGCACGCGGCACATACATGCCTGGACACTACGGCGTGGCGGAGCTGCGAGCCAGCTGCACTCGCTTCGGCAGAGGAAAGAGAAAGACTAAAGGACCGGGGGGGGGGTTTATGAACCGCCCTGCATTGGCGGGTGAGGACGCAGCTGCACTACAGGTGCCGGTAAGGGGCGTGTCACACACCTGCAGCGATCGCCATACCTGCTGCAAAATGAACAGACTGAGGGACACCAGAGAACTGAAATGCATACACAATATAAACCATCCGGTTACACATACAACCCTGATTCCAAATTTGGTGATTGTGAATGGCATTTTTTCTGATCTACTGAAGGATTAAATGTTCTTTTCTGTGATTAGAAGACTCTCCTACTTCTTGAGCCAAATAAACAATTTAAAAACACTGTTGGATTAGCTGGAAAATGCATCATCACACAAGTAAAAACATGACTGTTGTTCTGAACTGTTTTTGGCCGTTCGCAGTTGATTCATTTTGTTGACGGCACTTTTAGATGCTGGGTATGATTACGACACTGTCAGCATGTCAGCAATGCCCTGAGGTTCAACATCATGTTATCACTTAACACTTACAAAACAGATTTTCTTTGGAAAATGTGGGCCTGCAGTGCACCAACCAGTTGACTGGTTTATGGAAGTTTGACCAGGTATTGAGCAATATCTCAAACTATTTCATTAGAAATGAATTGATGATTACATAGACACTGCTGTGTGGGGTGGGGTTGGGAGTTTCAAAGCAAACAATAACAACTTTGTAATGAACTTCTGCATTTTAAATGTTTCACTTATTGATTTGATATGAGGGTATTTATATTACATAAGTATGTGGTGGTTTCTGTATCTGCAGTGACTCTGCCTGTGTCATGTTGTGTTCCAGGGTCTCTATACTGTAGGTGGACTGAAGGCCAGGGTCTTCAGAGGAGGTGTGGATAACCTGTGCCACCGGGCTCACCTGTATTCAAGATGGGTCTGACGACAGAGGGGGTCGTACACAATACAGTTGACTGCTGCCATCCAAATATCACACAGTCGTTACCATACTATGTGGTGGGAAGAATATAGAATGATGGAGCTCATGTCTTTTGTACTTCTTTTGTACGACATTTTCGTACTTCAATTTTCTTGTCATTAATTGGTTACATATACCCTGATACAATATGCCAACACTGTTGATGGGTTGTGTACAGTGTTGGGGTTCGTTACTCAAAAAAGTAATATATTACACATTACTGTCAGAAATAGTAATGCCTTACATTACATGATTACTTCCTGAAGAAAGTAATTAGTTACATTACTAGTTGCATTACTCATTATATTCATGTTGCTCCATGGTTCTTTAGCAACAAGTTTTGTGTGTGCGTACTGTCTCTGTAGGTGCTTTGTTAAGTTTGAGGTAGTGTTAGCAGCGGTGGAGAGAAGTTTCCAACACGGGCAAAGTGTGCACCTTACAGTCAAGTTATTTTCCTTACTTTCAACAAATTCAAAGTAATGTTTGTATCTCCAACCATCAAAAGTGGCTTTACACAGCGGGGGGTCTTCAGGCAAGTCGCATTTAGCAGCATGTCCTGCTCATGTTGTTGATGCTGCCATGGTTATCCCATCTCCCCTTGTGGGTGGCATCTAACCAATCGGTGATGGTGAAAGATACCTCGTGCCAAACCCCACCAATCATTTTTCCATTATTGCCCTGTGATCCAGAACTTACCTTCTTGTAAATTTTTTGTATTCATAAATGAAAAAAAATCATTGTTCTTAAAATCTGAATGAGTAGGATTTTACAGTGGCCGACAAGTCCCACTTACCAGAAGCTTTTGTGTTGCTCAAAACTTCAATCGGCTGATTAACTTAGTCCAATCTCAATAAGCAATAAACTACCACTACGATGTATAGTTTATAATATGAATGTATTTTGTCTCTGAAAACATCACCATCAGCCACACAACATGTATTCTGTAAACAGAACAAAGTCCTGGTTCTAGCAGCAGGTGAAGAGCGATATGCAGAGTTTTACTGTTACATGTGTTAAACCACTTAGACAACATTAAAGGTGCAGAGAAGCATTCACTTTTATTACTTTATCAGACAAGACCAGGGCCAATCATCTGCAAGCTGTCAGAGAAATAGCACCAGGCACACATACTTCCACACATCATGTCATGTGTCAATGCAGCCCATTAGCTTAATCTGCCCCTTTGTTGCAAAAACAATGCACATGCAATATCACATACAACAACAAATCCAAATTTGATTATTCTGAATTTTGAAAAAAACATTGTTCTGATTAACAGAGGGATTAAATGTTCTTTTATTGGTTTGCAAGATTCTCCTTCTTCTTGAGCAAAAGAAACAATTTATCAACAATGTTGGATTACCTGAAAATGCATCGTTACACAAGTAAAAACATAACTGCTCTTCTGAGCCTTTTTTGATTGATGGCACTTCAATATGCTGGGTATGATCGTGACAATGAATGTGCCTGCGGCTATTCTTGAGAAAATGTCAGATCACAGAGTTTCAGGTGGCGTTGTTTCACATGGTTTATGGTACATTGTGCAATCAGCATCAACGCCTTAAGTGAGGTTGCACACACACACAAACACACACACACCCACGCACACACACACACACACACACACACACACACACACACACCTACACACACAAACACACCCACACACACACACACACACACACACACACACACACACACACACACACTTGTTTTAATCATAAATAGATGATTAGGTGCTTTCAAAGTAAGATCCTTTTCCTTGATTCAAGTAAATGTCTTGATGAGCATTTGTCTTTTGCGAGATATATTTAATGCTCTTGTAACGATACAAGGGACAAATCTGTATCCAGTCATTGAATAAAAGAAACGCTTGCAACCTGCGCTGTATTTGAAGATGAACTGCAACATAAGTCTTGTGTATGCACTGTAAATTCTGGGAGGGCTGCACTGCCCACACAGTTGAGTTCCACTTTTAATCTCCTGTAAACATCATGTTATTAATGAACACTTATAAAATCGATTTTCACGACAATGAATGTGCCTGTGGCTATTCCTGAGAAAATGCCAGATCACAGAGTTTCAGGTGGTGTTGCTTCACATGGTTTAAGATACATTGTGCAATCAACTTCAAAGACTTAAGAAAGGCTGCACACGCACACACACACCCCTGTATACAGATAGATAGATAGATAGATAGATAGATAGATAGATAGATAGATAGATAGATAGATAGATATACTTTATTGTTCCCAAGCTGGGAAATTACAGTCTAGCAGCAGCATTACACAGAGACAATAACAACACAACAAAATAAGAGGAACAACCTAGACATATTAAATAGCAATACAAATAAAAATGTAATATACAAAATGTACAAAATGTACAAAGTGTGTATAAATAAGCAGAGTAATTGCAGTGCAATAAAATATAAGGTGCGGTGAACAGAGTGTAGAAAACCAAAGAGCCTTGAGACTTTGTGTTATGACCAGAGTTTTAGCTGTTATTGTACAGTGTGATGGCATGTGGCAGGACAGATTTCCTGTATCTGTCCCTTCGACAGCGGAGCTGCAGCAGTCTGTGAGAGAAGGTGCTCCGCTGCCTGTCGACTGTGTGATGGAGAGGGTGCTGATCATTGTCCATGATGGATAACAGTTTATTCAGCGTTCTCCTCTCCACCACGGTCTCAAAAGACTCCAACCTTCTTGATGATTTTATCAAGTCTGTTAGTGTCGCTGGCTCTGATGCAGCTGCCGCAAAGCAGCAAAGAAAATGAAGCTGACAACAACAGACTGGTAAAAGATCTCCAACATCATGCTGCACGTGTCGAAGGATCTCAGCTTCCTCAGGAAATAGAGTCTGCTCATCTCCTTCTTGTACACAGCCTCGGTATTAGATTTCCAGTCCAGTCTGTTGTCTATCACCACTCCCAGGTATCTGTAGTCCTCCACCTCTTCCACCATCTCCCCTCTGATCCGTAGTAGCTGTGAAGGCATCTTCTTCCTCCTGAAGTCGATCACCATCTCTCTGGTCTCGTCGACATTCAGCCTCAGATGATTCTGTTCGGACCACTCTACAAAGCCGTCTACCAGTGTCCTGTACTCACCCTCCTCTCCTTCCCCTATACATATGTTAGGGGTGTCAAACTATCGCGTTAATTGCGATTAATTAATTACTCTAACTTTACTGTTTCTGTATGCGAGTTGCCTTTTTATAAAATCCGTTTTCATGCGTTGGGCTTCTTGTGCTTGGGTTGTTGGGGGTGGAAAACAATGGTCAGTCACACCCTGAAGTAGACACTGATTGGCTGTCATTGTGTTTGGGATGGTTTAGTATAAGCCTATAGGCTCCCATTGTAGTCGGGAGGGCAAGGTGAGGAGCAGTGAGTAGCGGAGAGGAGACGTGAAAATGGAGGAGCATGTGAGAGTTGTCGGTCCAATGAAAGGGAAATTTACATTTCATAAACTTCACTTAACCAGCAACAAGTTGTACTTGGAAAAAAGAGCGAGCAACTTATACAAGATGTACCGACCAGGTGGAATTCGACACTCGCAATGGTCTCACGCCTCCTACGCAACCGAGAGGCTGTCCAGGCTATGTTGGACCAACGGAATAACCACAGATTGGTCATGCCAACCGAAGCTGAGTTGGGGAGACTGCAGAGGCTGGAGGTCCTGCTTGAACCATGCAGGTAAACCCAAATAAACACCTGTCCATTTTAATGATATGAACTGCTGTCACATATGTAATCCAAAAATGAATGAACATTAGGTAGTTACTTCTAACCACAATTAAATCGAAAATCACTTACACTTAAATGTAAATATCCAGCTAAGTTTATTTTTCAAACTTATCCACCTCTGCAGGTATGTGACTGAGCTGCTGGGTGGTGAGGCCTACGTCTCTTGCTCTGTAGTGCTGCCTGCTTTTCGCCATGTGGACTGTGTCATGGACATCACTGACGATCCAGCCTACGTGGAGAAGTTCAAGAATGCCTTCCAGAGGGACCTGGCAGCACAGCGAGCTGTTGCCAACGGGACATGGTTCAAGGTAGCCACAACACTGGATCCAGATTTCAAGGATTTGAAATGTCTTCCAAGAGAAAAGAGGGAACAGTTAAAGACTTTAACAGTGGCGACCAGTTTTATTAGGGGGGCCAGGTTGGGGCCGGCTTTTTTGTTAGGGGGCACATACAACCCGGAAAAAAGACAAATCCCTCATTCAGACAAAACAGTGTTTACAATTTCAACAATTTTGATTGGGTAGTAAACTGCTGAGACACTTTACTTCCGCCTTTCCCTTCAGCACAAAATCATTGCAAGAAACCTGTCATTGTATTATTGAAGCAGACTCCCTGTCGGGGGGGCCACAGGGGGGTCCAGACTCAGAGTTATGGGGGCACTGGCCCCTGTTGGCCCCCCCCAGAACCGCCCCTGGACTGTAAGGATAAGCTGGACTATCGAGTCGAATTTATCAAATCAAACTTTATTTATATAGCAGTTTTCACAGAGTGCTTCACAGAATAAAACAAGATAAAATGAAAATAAAATAAAACAAAAATAAAATGAAACAAAAATAAAATACAAAAACTAAAATAAAATGGCCTACTACACTTAGTATTAATGACAATCATTCATTCATCCACCCGTCCATCTATCCATCTATTCATACACTCATTCATTCATTCATTCATTTATTCAGGTGTGGACTAGTCTGGAGAATACGCTCTAAGCAGCAGAGCCCAGAAGAGCAGCAACTCTCCAGCCCTCCACAGAGGATGATGAACCAGCTCAGAAGAAGAGGAGGAGCGCTCTCCTGCTGGGGTCCGACTCTGACTCAGAAGAAGATGGAATGGATTCTGGAGAGATGCAGCGCTACAGAGCAGAGCCCAGCATCATTATTGATGACTGTCCCCTCCCGTGGTGGTATGCTCACTTAGGAGCCTATGAAAAGTTGTCAGCCCTAGCACGCAAGTACCTGGCCTCCCCGGCAACCTCCGTACCTTGCATAATCAATAATAATCCCTGATAATCATTAATTATTAATGATAGCCAAATTTAACCCATAGCTCCACAGTCATGTTGCATGAAGCACTGCAAGTGAAATGTGTTGTACAGTTTGTTTCAACACTCGTAGAGACCAAGTTTTGGTTAGCTTATCAAGGTCATGGTTTGGGTTAAAGACATTAGAGCTGAGCTGGATACTCAGCTGAAACTAGTATCCGGTACGGATAAAGCACTTTTGCCGAGTACGAGTATTATATGAGTTATACGAGTCAATATCTGTGCTCGGATTGAATGAAAATCCTCACTGGGTAGCTGACTGTGTCTTCACAGCGCCCCTCCCTTACACACATACAGATGTGTTTCTGTGTCCCGCTCTGCTCACTCACACACAGAACAGCTGTCTGTCTCTCCCTCAGTCATTCGTGTTCACAGTCTTTTCCGTTAAGGTTCGGGGTTTATTCAGCTTCAGGTTTGTTTTTACTTCGGTTTGTTCTCACTTATTAACCAGTAGAGTTCTGGCAAACGTGGGTTCGTTCAGACGTGGTGCTTGGTAGAATGTGACTCGCGTTGCGTCTCTGCCTGTCGGAGATTTTTTTCTTTTTTTTTTTTTTAACTGTCAGCTGGCTCTAACCAGTTTTTTTGACGTCACGCACTGAGTGTCTGACACTTTCTTGCTGTATTTCATGAAAAAATAAAGGTAGTAGTGGTATAAATAATATTACAAATTAAGCTACACACACACACACACACACACACACACCTAGTGTGGAAATATAAAAAATAAAAAAGAACAAAAAAAAATAAATAAAAATCACACTGATCATAAGAAAATTTAAAGTTAAAAAAAGAAAGTTTAGTTGAGTATGAAAACTCTTGTTCATTACATTTTACTTCATAATTGCAACCGCATGTGTTGTATTCTTTGTTGCAAAACTTGTTCTGTAAATAGTTTGTTTACTATCATGATCAAAACCATTGATCTGTAGCGCAATGCTGATGCTGTCCTGTAAATAGTTTTCTAATCAGCAATAAATATAACCATTTCTAAACAACCCTTGTCAATTGCATGCTTAAAATAACATACCGGTTAAAGCCACGCCCATTTCAAGACAACCCGACCCACGTCCGGGTTAAACCTTACCCCGCCCATTCTGAGTACAGATACAGATACAGATAATTCATATGGTTAACAGATACAGATACAGATACAGATAATGCTGTACTCACTCATCCCTAAAAGACATTCATCTTCATGGTAACAAAAGTAAAAAGAAACCAACACTGATTCACTGACATGTTAACCCTCTGGACTCTATGCTGGCCATTTGTGTCCACTTCACTTCCTTTTTGTTGATCATTTTAGCTGTGTTAATGCATATGGAATGATATTTCCCAAGGGTCTGGATTTTTGGCTGATCTTTCAATTTTCAAAACCTGCTCTTTAAATATGTCAATATTATACTGTGTATCTACAATTGTACCTTATGGCTCTATCGTGGACACTTTTTGGCTTGTGATTAACAGTATAAAATCATATAATTTAGGTAAAATGGCTTTCATTCTAAACTCAACACTTGAAAATTTTAGTTTTTAATGTTTTTTACCAGATTGTGTCATTTGTCCATTTTTGGGCAAGGGAGCAATTTCAGTTAATATTCTTAGTTTCCACTAGGGGCATATGATGGCTTCCTGCACTCCAATGGAGCAAATGAATGACACAATTTTGACATAGGTGTGATCCTAAGGATGTCAGGTAATGATGTGTGTTTGTGCATGAAAAAAAAAATTTGTATTAGCAAGATAAAGTGACATAAATTACAGTGTATCATACCATACAAGTTTTGGTGAATTTCTCTTGGTACAGGTTATTGAGCTTTGAGTTTCCAAGGCAAGCCTGGCTGTGATGCACAGGTTGAAAACACCTGTAACTGCAGTGCAGTCAGTACTAATGCTATAAGTGAGCCTATCAGCTCCCAGATCCTTCTTTATCTGTAGGATGGCGAGAAGGTCATATGCCCTAACTGAAGCACTTGAATATGTGATTGGCTCAGAGAGTAAAGATGGAGAGAAATCCTCTGCGGTTGAGGAGGAGAAATCTTCTACCCAAGATGAGGACACTCTCCTGAAGATGGTGGGACACCTTCCTCAGTGGATGACAGCAACACCACTGATGACGAAAAACTAATGAAGCATAAAAATCATTGATACTGCTTATTATTGACACACATTAAGCTGCAATGATGGTTAAAGAATAATTTAGGTAGCATGTTTTATTTTGTAAAAACATGCTGATTTAATGCTATTCTCCCTTACAAATCATCAGCATTATGTTATCTAATAGGCATTTAAAGGGTTAAAATTCTGAATTTGAATGAAATTTTAGTTTTCATGACAAGGACTGATGCAAATTTAAAAAACTGGTAAAAAAAATGGAATTTTTTCAATATATATATTAGTTTTATAGCATTTTGAAAATGTAAACAGGAGGTGGACACTTTTGGCCACGAACAAGCTGAGAGGGAGTTTTTTCTACTTTGCCTTCCCTGCACAAAAATAACAATGCATAATAATCAATGTTGGTGTTAATCAGTTACATATCTCAGACTGTGTTATTGATAATACAAGATAAACCGGTAGCACTGAGAAGATAGGCAGTGATCATTTTTGTGGTAGTTTTCCAACAAGCGCATTGTGCAAACAAATTGGCATTTGAGGGGTTAAAAAATTAAAAATGAATTAATTTTTTGTACTTATGACAAGAACTGATATTAATTAAACATTTTATGCAGTAAAAGCATCAAAAAACATACAAAATCCCCAAAATTACAGACTCAATCTGTTGATGGCCATTTTTGGCCACGAGCAAGCTGAGAGGGTAGTAAAAACGAACAAGGCCAGAGGGTTGAACAAATAACAGTCTCCTGTGTTAAAGTACTGTCAGTAAATCCACCACATCTTCCTCACTGTATAACAATGTTATCTGACTTCCTCCTTTGTTTTCCAACGAAACCAAGGACAGTACAATCATGTTCAGCAATGAAGGTAAAGCTCGAACGTCAAACTTATGTCCCCAATGTGTTATTACACCTGAGTGAATATAAAGTTTTGAAAATAGTTTTTGTAGCAGCAGATCTTCACTGATTATTTACATGTACATGATGGGAGAATTGATCAGTTCTTGCTTTTAACACATTTTGGGTCAAAGTATATTCTACATCATAAAAAGTGTGTTGAACTGAACTTGATCCATCCTTTCATCCTTGAAAGATTCCACTAGATGTCGGTGCGTCATTAAATGACATGCTGTGTCAGTTGGCCTCCTCACAGGAAGACTGTTAACACTGGTAGGTGGTCACTGATATCATTGTTGTCTGTAACATTAGTAGATAAGTTGTCTATCAGTGTGTGGCACAGTCAGATGTGATCCTGTTGGGTCTGGTGATGTTTGGATAAGGCTTAAACTGTTCCTTACATTGACAGTCTTCAGTTGGTTTGTGGTTACTACAATTAAGCAGATCTATGTTAAAATGCCCACAGATGAACAGGAAACCGGTCCACTATAAATGCAGCTAACAATTACATTCTTCTTTTTTGCCATGTATATTTCTAATGTTTAACATTCTAATGCCTTTCCAATTGCAGTTGTCTCTCTTCCACGTTGAAATTCAAGTTTTTGTCTACATACACAGCCACACCTCCTCCAGTCTTGTTCTCCCTGTTTATAGAATTCATTTCATAACCATCTTTCTTTGTTCTTAGTTTTTTCTCTTGACATGACAGGGTGACATGAGGGACAAATACATCACACCATGTGAACTACGAATACAGACAGTGGACATACAGTACAGATAACAACAGAAAACAGTATGGCATTGTAGATGATACAATGAAAATAAATAAGTAAATAAAGTAAAAAGTAGAAATATGAAAAGAGAAGGAGGAGGAAGGAAAAGGTGAAAAAAAAGATAAATAAATAGTAATAATCTGCTATACGATATGGGATATATTAACATAGTATAGTGCCATAATTTAACCTAATATAATGTAACTAGGTAATTTAAGATAAAATAAAACAGTATAGGGCAATACGAGTCATTATGATAAAAAATGCAATATGATTTAACCTAATATAATGTGGAGAGATAACGTGAGATATGATAATGTTATACAGGGCTAGACGAGACATTAAAATATAATATATCATGATGTAATATAGCACAGTATAATATATAATAACATAATATCTATGTGAACATAATATATGTGAACATAACCTAATGTAAGCCAATATCTCATGACAATGACTATCATAAGTCTAATTATTGGAATTATAATTAATAATTTATATTATGATGATGATAATATATTATAATGAGGGGTGAGGCCAGACCGGGGGATCAGGGAGGCAAGCAAGGGGGCCCCCCGTCCGGCCCCAAGTAGCCCAGTCAGGAGGCCCAGCGGGAGACAGGCAAGATGGCAGTGAACCCCCTCCACCTTTATTTTATCATAATAATGTCATTATCATGCTTATTGTTAGAAGAAAAAATGGAAGAGATATGATATATATGTGACATGATAATAATAGCAATGATAGTAATGACAGTAATAACAATCACAATCATAATCATGATATTCAGTCATAATCCTATTAATAATATTAATAAACACAATCAACAAAATGAGCATCATAATAATAGTAATAATAAACACAGCCATGTTCATGGTGATAATGAAAATAGTTATAATATGATAATGATAATAATAATAATAGTGATAATAATAAAGATAATAATAAATGTCATAACCATCTAATTTAAAGTATGTACCCTTCACAGGGTTGATCCAAGCTTATTGCAATTGTGTTAAATGGTTGTGCAAATTGACATAAATAATTCTTAATGTTGTGGAAATTTGCATAGAGTCTTCTACTGTTAAAAGTAGTTTCTTAGCTGTCTTGATGGTCTTGTTGGACTGTTCATCTGTGTAATAGCAGCAATTGTCATTGATGTTGAAGAAAAAGTTATTTCCCGGTGGATATTGTATTTCATGTCCTGTATATATATATATGTATATATATATATATATATATATATATATATATATATATATATATATATATATATATATATATATATATATGTAGAAGTCTGTTCCCCCGTGCTTCAATTGTATTACAATCCATTCTGATGCTCTTGGACAGTAGAAAGGCTGCCACCTCTTGCTCCACTTAGTCAGAAACTAATTCACTGTTATATTTTTGCTCTCGACATCATTGAAAATGAGGGCTTGACCTCAAAGATTTTTTGAGGTTTGATGAATTGTTTTTATTTATTAAGCAATTGTTTATCCTACAGTTTCTTTGTAAAGTTCATCTGTACATTTTATTTGATGTTCATTATAAAGTTGCAACTGGTGTTAATAAACCCGTGTTAAATAATTATTTTATAAAGCATTTCATTGTTTGTTAAGAGTGAAAAAACTGAGCTAAAGTTAATTATAGATTTAGCATTTAACAAACATGTTTGTCATGAAGTGTTTCCAATGTGATTCAAATTGGGAATTTGCTACAAAATAAAAGACTCTTGATAATTATTGCTATTACGAGACCTTTAACAATGATACATATATGTAAGCTGAAAAATAATTATAGTATGATTTTGAAAAGTCTAAAAACATGAACCACCGTTTGTTCAGATGCTCAGTAGGTTTTTATTGTTGCATTAGGTGCCATCATCAGCAGTACACAGACATGACTGAGGAGAGGCAGTCTCTCCTCAGTTCTTACAGCACTTTGAGATAACACACATTAACTGTAGACAACAACAGGATGTACATGATTTCACTCAAGGTGTTATTCAACCTTTCTTTTCCTGGTCGTGGCATTTTCCAGGATGAAGACACACTGTTCTTCTTCCTTCGTACTTCACAACATCTCAAACATCCTCCACCTGCACCTGCTCCTTAAACTCCTCCACACATATATCCTCTTGTTGTACAGACACACAGGAAGACGTCTGAACCCTCTCCAGGCTCAACTCCTTTATAATGAGTTTACTTGTATTTAGTTTCCCAACAACTTAAACATTGTAATATCGTGGTGGATATATAAGACAGCAAGCAAAAGCGTAAGCATTTTGGAACAACTCAGGAAGTTCCCTCACACCTGAGAGCAATGATTTGATATTTGAGTTTTATCTGGTAGTGTCAAAAATGAAAGTGTTGATCCTGTGTGGATAATCAGATTGTGATATTTATTGTCACTTTCATGACATGAAATAGTAAATGGAACAGTTCAGACTCAGTGGAATAATGATATATTCTGGTTGATCACAGTAATATGACAGCAACAGCCACCTGTTTTTAATCTAATTGTACCTTTTGAACGGTAACAGAGTCACTGCATCATTGATCTCAGGTTGTTGGAAACATCTTTCTGAATTCATCGAGTCTCACTTATCCTTAGAGACCAGGAAACCACTGAATGAGGTGTGGTGGTCACCTGCCCAAATCTCACAATTTGCGTCCATGCGCAGATAAACCTCGTCTCTTTCCTCTAGCTGCAAGACAACTGCATTTCCCCCACTATCAGTTGTGTCATAGGACGTTTTTTCCTCTGATGTCCGGACTATAACCTGACTGTTCTTGAAGAGCTGCAGGTTTGTTGCCTTTTTTCCAGCATGATAGAAGAAGGTGAAATAATAAACACCTGCAACAGGTGCAGTGAAGACACCTGTGAAAACAACAGAGAATTCATCAGTTTCATTGGTTTGAAAGGCTTTGAATCTGACATTAATAATTACAACATGATAGAAGTGTGTAGCCAAAGATGAATACTTTTTGCAGTCACATTTAGTGAAGGAAATAAGTTCATCTACTTCATGCATTGATGTAGAAAGAATTAAAAATGTTGGTGGACCTTAAGCTTTTACTTATGTTGCATATGTTACTATGTAACTATTTAGTTGTTTATTGTGACCACATCTGACATGGGTTGTCAGGACGGAAAGTGTGATTCATGTTGGGGTTTTCTTTCCCTCCAATGCAGACACTCTGGCATAATGTGAAACTGTTGTACTTTTTTGTACTGTCTGCTGTAATTGAATAAAGAAATTGAAAAAAAAAAAGAAAAATGTATGTGGGACAATTTTAACGCCGGTTTGGAGTTTCTCCTCTCGGAAAGGTTTTAGTGGAGTAGATGTCATTTCCTGTATTCTGATTCCATTTAACAGGTGGTTTGATTCTTAATCTGGCTATAGTAACATCAGAAATGTTATCAGTAAGTCGACATTTTGCCATTTCATCCAGCTTCAGAAAACATGTTGAAGATAATAAAAAACTTAAGTAAATTGATCCAACGAGTAATCTATCATTGGTGTTGCAGCCATCATACTAGAATGGGAAAAGTCCCTCCCGCATCTTTACATTAGTACGGATGCCCAGATTAATGAAACTACATGTCAAGGTTTTACAGCTATGTTGCACGAGACAATTCATCGTTAATATACACTATAATATTACTGGTTAATGTTGTTCTTTTGGTCTGGCACTTCACAAGTCATCAGTAAATTTAAACCTTGATACTCTGTCACACTTTGAACAGGTACAGATAGTAATCAGATTACATGTATTAATGAGGATTTACAGATACAGCATATTCATTTGGTCAGTAACATGTATCAACCATATAACAGTTACAGGTGATTTAGGCTGAATATGATGTCCTTACCTGAAGAGCTGTCGTAGGCATCCCCGATGTTTGTGAACACTTTGTTGTAAGCCAGAGTTACGTCTGTCTTGAATGGTCCATGAACCCCACCTTTCTCTAACATTGTGCCGAATGCCACCTTGGTTTTGTCTGTGTGAAACAAGATAGTTTCATCCTGTTTTATTGAAGCATTTCTCTTGTAGAACATTATGTTTTTCATCACAATACAAACATATGAAACAGGATTAGGACACTGCCAAAAACAATTAAAAAATGTAGTTTTGACTTTTTTTTCACAAGTCTGACTTAATTCTGACTTTGATCTCAGAATTCTGAATTTAAAGTCTGAATTGTGAAAAAACAAAGATAGTAATCCTGTTCCATACAAACATGACTTAAATAGTGACTTGGTGGTTGAAGTTTAGTACAGACTGAACTGTTGTCAGTAACAAACTTTTGAACATTGTGGAGTGAAACAACAGTGTTAGGAATCAATTTCTTGCTGATGAACGTTACGTCTCCTCATTTCTGTTAATTACCGGCCCCTTGGAGACCGAGGAGCTTTTTTACAATTATAAGATTGAGGTTCATCACATGTATATGAAGATGTTTCCACCTTATCAGTGTCAAAACCAGCACTGGAATTCATATTGATATTGATTACCATTAATGAATTCCTTAATGTCACTGTTTTGTTTTTCTTTTTAAATCTAAAACAACTTGATGCACAGGCACAGGAAACTAAAAGTTGCACTTTGATAAATTATTAATTCAAATTTTGAAGAAGAAAGTCTGATTTTACCTTTCTCCAGTTCCTTCAGCCTGTTTTCCAAAGCTATCAGTTGTTCTGCCATGGCATACAGGGATTGCCCCAGGTCACTCATGTTGGGTTTGGAGGTGGACATGTTCTTCACTCGTCGTTGCTCGTCTCTCCAAAGTTGTGATCAACACGATTGCTGTCTGCTGCTTTATATTGTTCAATCGATGGGAGGTTGTTGTCAGATGTCTCCCTTAACTAATCACAGAGTATCTTTTGTGGTGGGAAAACCCACATCCTGGCTCTAAAGATGATTAAGAAATTTCTCAGGAAAATGGGAGGCTGTGTCAACCTGTGCACTTATTTACATAACTTTCATCAAGTACTTGTCATGAAATACTGTGACAGCGTGACCAAGGAAAGAACAGAAGAAAACCTAAAATATAAATTCTTATTTAGTTTTCCATAGAGATAGTAAAAAGACAAAAGCCAAAGGTTGAGTGATAGCAAATGAGTTTCTGTGAAGGTGATTATTCAGCACAATATTCACCAAATTGCCTGATATTATTTGTGACATTTTGTGCACAAAATCGGCAGATGAAGCTGAGGAGGCTGCAGCTCATGTAGTATCCAAAATTAATTTTAATAGATTTATACACACAGCATTAATCTATCAACATCAAACACACGTACAGTCCTGATTCCAAATTTGGTGATTGTTAATGACATTTTTACTGATCAAGTGAAGGATTAATGTTCTTTTGTGTGTTTAGAACACTCTCCTACTTCTTGCACTGCCCTGAGGCGAGTTCCACTTTTTTCGTTGTTTCAACATCATGTTATCACTTAACACTTACAAAACAGATTTTCTTTGGAAATTGTGGGCCTGCAGTGCACCAACCAGTTGACTGGTTGATGGAAGTTTGACCAGGTATTGAGCAATATCTCAAACTATTTAATTAGAAACACTGATTGACAGAACAACCAACGCCTTAACAAAACCTACAAATGTTAAAGTTCCTACAGGGAAAGAAATGTATGAGCCCTGAAGGGTCATGGGTCACACATATTATTTCTCTGTTTCATACTGGCAACAAGTTAAATTTTTATTCAATATCTCGAGATCACAAGTTACTTGTATCAATATCACAGAAGAAGAAATGTTTTCCTGAGATAACAATATCATTTATTATGAGAAACCATATTATCTGTGGGGTGGGTTTGGGAGTTTCAAAGCAAACAATTTGAACTTTTTGATGAACTTCTGCCTTTTAAATGTTTAATCTATTGGTTTGATGAGGGTATTTATGTTCCATAAGTATGTGGTGGTTTCTGTATCTGCAGTGACTCTGCTTGTATCATGTTGTGTTCCAGGGTCTCTATACTGTAGGTGGAGTGAAGGCCAGGGTCTTCAGAGGAGGTGTGGATTACCTGTGCCACCTGGCGACCAGAGGGGGTCGTACACAATACAGTTCACTACTGCCACCCAAATATTACACAGTTGTTACTATACTTTCTGGTGGGAAGAATATAGAATGATGAAGCTCATATCTTTGGCATTGCTGTACTCTAATGTTCTTGTCATTAATTGGTGACATATACCCTGATGCAATATGCCAACACTGTTGATGGGTTGTGTACAGGCCACAGTTGGTCAGTCATGGGGCTGGTTCTGTGCGTCCTGAACCAGCTTGGACATTAACACAACAAATACAATTCATTCTAGTTCTGTCTACTTTTTGAAAATTGC
The DNA here is from genome assembly GCF_900880675.1 of Sparus aurata. Classification (NCBI taxonomy): domain Eukaryota; kingdom Metazoa; phylum Chordata; class Actinopteri; order Spariformes; family Sparidae; genus Sparus; species Sparus aurata. The sequence goes on along the minus strand of NC_044196.1, from coordinate 14,414,423 downwards.
TGTACAGTGGAAAAGGCCAAAACATCTACAAGCTGTCGGCATAACAGCACCAGGCACACATACTTCCACATGTCATGGTATGTGTCAATGCAGCCCATCAGTTTAATCTGCCTGCCCCCTTGTGGCAAAAACAATGCACATGCAACATCGCAACACAACCACACATTCAACAGCAATCCAAATTTGGTGATTCTGAATTTTGAAAAAAACATTGTTCTGATTAACTGAATGATTAAATGTTTGTTTGGGTTTACAAGATTCCTCTTCTTCTTGAGCTAAAGAAACAACTTAACCCTAATGCATCATTACACAAGTAAAAACATGACTGTTGTTCTGAGCCTTTTTTTGACTGATGGTACTTCAAGGTGCTGGGTATGATCACGACAATGAATGTGCCTGTGGCTATTCTTAAGAAAATGTCAGATCACAGAATTTCGGGTGGCGTTGTTTCACATGGTTTAAGATACATTGTGCAATCAGCATCAACGTCTAAAGAAAGGCTGCACACACACACACAGACACACACATACACACACACACATGGTTATAGTACATGGTAGTTAGATGGTGTGTTCTATCTTGTGCTAAATAAAATACTTTTAAACCTTCATTGTATAAGAGTGAATGTTGCCAACCTCTTATCATCAAGGACTCTATTATCCTTTGACCAAAATCAGCTGTAACGGTAAATTTGGTTGTAGTTATTGAGTTAATTATTAATCAGAGTCACCACCTGACAGTTTAGTACCCACCCCGAGGTGATCCAATGTAAATTGAATCTTTATCATACTTAATAGTTATCAATGATAGTGATTAGTTATTATTGATAGCCAGATTTAACTGAAAACTCCTGATAATGTTGCATGAAGCAGACAAATGTGTAGAGTTTGTTTCAACACTGGTACAGACTGAGGTTTGGTTAGATTATCAAGATCATGGTTTGGGTTAAAGACATCCCTCTGCATGGTTACAACAGTAAAAAGAAAGTCAGAGTCACTGATATGTTAAACAAACAGCAGCCATGCACATGATGGAGAAACATATCACTTCTCACCTAAAACACATTTTGAGTCAAGGTATTTTCTATATCAAAAAAATGAGTTGAACTGAACCTGATCCATCTCTAGCACTCAGTTTAGGTATGTTATGCTGAAACTTTCCACTAGATGTCACTGTGGAATTAAATAATATACTGTTTCAGTTGGCCTCCTCACAGGAAGTCACTCCAGACATGAGAACACTGGCTGTGTCCAAATTCAGGGGCAGCATCCTTCAAGGACCCATCCTTCGCCGCCAGCAAAGGCAAGGTCCTTCAGAGAGACCTGCAGGCAGCGTCAGCCTGTTGTGAAATTGGACGGTCTACCCTCCGCAGCATTTCCTGGTTGCGTCACCAGATGTTCCCACCTCGACCCGCACCTCACTATTTCTGGTGAGGTAAGGTCCGCGAAAGTGACAAGAAGAGTAAAATTTGACTGTCAGATCTGTTTGAGCTTCAGGGATTCCATATTTCCTTTTTAATCCTCCTGCTTGTGGTGGAAGAGGAGAAGGGAGAGGGAAACCTGTTATTGAACCCACAGTAATGTTATCAATATTATCATTATTAGCTAGCTAACAGTTTGGGGTCATTAACATACAGATACATTACATTAATGTTGACATATAAACTGCTGATCGCCACTTAGGGTTTTATTATGATTTTAAGGGCGTTGTATTTGAAATGTTTGGTAGATAGTTTTGTTTGCTGTAATTTGTTATGATTATTATTATAATTAGAGTATGAAATTATAATTCTTGCCTTTTTCTTAAAACATTCTTAGTGACATGGCAGCCATCGATGGAGTCAGAACTGCAGACCCAGTTGACGGACGATGTGGTGGACAGAGGAGACTGGACCCCCAAACACCCTGAGTACCGACCCAGATGATGTCCCACTGACACCATCCAGCCCAGCAGCACTGCAGGGACTCCTGCTCAGCCGGTTACTGTCCATCATCTGTTACTGTTTTAATATTGTTTTCAATAATAATTGTTTTTGTTAATAGTGAATTAAATAGTTATTTATGCTGTAATTTTGTAAATAGTTGTACATGTTAAGACCTTAATAATAAAAGAAAACATTCAATCCCTTGTTGTCCCTGAAAAGTAGCACTTGATGTCGTTTGCTGTCTCATAAATTAACTAAATAACAGAAATAATGTAAGGATTGTCCTCTGGAGCAGAGAAGCGCCTCTCCATTCTCCTTCATCCTTGAAGCAAGAGAAAAGGTAAACATCAGATCACATTAACACAGGGATGCAAAGATTTACAAAAAGTGACATCAGGACTGACAAATTCGCTATTTATTATTATAGGCTATATTATAGCCTTACTCCCATCCAGTCGGCGGAATGTTTCGCCCTGTGAACTAATGTTGTTCTGACTTCGGACAGTGATAAAGCTTCTCTGTTTGCTCCCTAAAAAGAGTTCTAATACAGCAAAAAAATATAAACATCATAAGGATAAAAATCATAAACTTAGCTCTTTATTCCAACTAGACTTTACAGGGATCACAGCCCGATCTAAATCTGTTCATCTTGGTCCATTTATGTACAAGAAGTAAAACGAGTCTATAACATCTCCACAGTCACAATACGATATACGATATAAGTCAACCTCTGAACGTCTAATGGTTGAAAGTAAAAGGCATCACGCTGAGCATTACCAACGTATTTTAACTGATATTTTGAGGTTTTAAGGTCCCTTGAAGTTGAACATATCTGGCGTTTGACGCTCAAATGACTAAAAACAGAGTATTGAGATTGAGGAGTCACGTGCTGATTTGGGTTGATTTGGGCGGGGTCTGAGCCGGTCGGCCATGATGGTAGGAGACGCTATCGGTTGTCAGGGGCAACGCCTGCAGAACTTCACAGAGGCGCGACTAAACAGTCCAGAGCTCTATAATTTCTGCGCATTTATTATTTCGGCGGGACAGAGACGGATCTACGAATACGAGAAAGAAAAGGAAGAAAGTAAAGCAATGCAGAAAGATAAGGCGAAAGAAAGGGGACCTTACGGGAACAAGCTCACACCAAGCGCATAACAGCGGTATTTGGAGAAGCTCTCGGACATCCAAAATATCGACCCATACGAGCTCCCTGCAGCGGAATGGCACAGAGACCTGGATCATTTACCTCCATGCACATACATGGACATCGTCAGTTACCTTGTTTTTGGTGTAAGTTACTACACATTGCAGGAGTTTAAAAGCCACAAGTCTTTGGAAAGTTACGAGACTTTCTGCTGCGGCTGGGTGCAGGACTTGGCCATCTACAAGCCTCCAGGTGGTGAAAACAGCGTTGTACTAGCAAGAAGACATTTTTAGAGAACGTACCCGAGTGAAAATGCAGAGAACACACTCTCATCGACTGGGGGGTGCGGTCGAAAGTAAGGTCCTTTCTTGTTATTGCAGCCAACCAAGCAATCCGGCGTCTCCTCGTCAGGTCAGAGACTTGCTTTCCTTATGCTGTGTCCATTTCGGCAACCTAAACTGTATCCCATTGTTCCTATGTTTTCCATATGAATCGTGTGAGGTACTGAATCAGTTTTTAAACGCAGCAGTGACTTCCAGGCATGGTAAAACAGTGCGGAATTGTAAAAACCTCCACTACTACAGAGTTAAGAACACACGTAAACAATCGTGTTTTGCCGCCGGCATCCTGCCATCATGGCGGAGAGGGGGAAGATCCCGCGAGATCGAGGGAAGGGCTTTGTACCATGACGACAACTCCTCATTCTCAATAGACCCAATACTTACATTTAAATGAGAGATCTGCGCCACTTGAGGTCGCCATTATTTTTTTATTTATTTCTTCTCTTTAGGCGCGCAATGAATCTTGGGCAATTTGTAGCCGCGAAGGATAGTAGCGGTGTGTCCTCCAGGAACAGGCAAAGAAGGAGGCATTTGTGGGGAGCATTTGGAGCACACTTTGAATTTGGACAGGCTTCGCACGGCTTAGTGACATAATTGCACTTCAAATACGCACTCCGAAGGATGCTGCCCCTGAATTTAGACACAGCCAGGGTTTGGTGAATTTATTTGAAAGCAAGTGCATTTTCCCAACATCTTATTTTTTCAGAATTCTTCCTGAACACAATTATATTCTAAACCTCAACAATTTCATATTTTTATTGGATTGGGTTGAAATTTGTTCGGGATATCCAAGACATACATTCACTAAAGTAAAGAATGAGAATGTTTACAGTGATCAGATTATTGAGAATAAATCATTTGTTACTCGAATTAAGAATCTGTAATTTTCAAAATTCATATCTCAACTACTTTTCAGTGTCTTTCAAGCAAATGTTGATTCTGTGTAGCATTATTGTAGTTCTGTCACTGGGTGAGCTGGTATTGAATGACCCTATTGAATGTTGGCTTAAAGTCCTAATGTAAATACGCAACAAAATATGATTCAGTTAAGATTTTAAACAACATGTATTCCTAAAAAAAATCACTCAATATGATATTTTTTAATGTAATATGACGTTATTTGTAGTATTTCTGTAGTATAGTAAGTAATGTGGTTGTTTTTTTTTTGTAGATTAAGAACGCCATTCTCATGCCGTCAAGCACATCATAATGCCAAATGGCAGACTCAAAGGAGACATATTATGCTCATTTTCAGGTTCAAATGTTATTTGGGTTACTAATAGACTAGTTCTTCGTGCTTTAATGCCCACAAAACACAGCACTGTATTCCCTCTCTGTATGAAACGCTCTGTTTTAGCTCCTGTCTCTTTAAGGCCCCTCTTCCTGAATACCAGGTCTGCTCTGATTGGTCGGCTCACACGCGGCAGATCAGGCACAGCTAGCAATAACAGAGCAGCTGTTCTAAATCAATTCTTATGTGTCGAACTAGCCACTGGCAATACATCATGCAAATGTGTGACATAGTGATGTACTGTGATGTAACAAAGTCACAGAATTAAAGGCGGGACTAATGACGAGGTGTTTCAGGAGCTGTGTTTTCTGTGGGAGAGAGGGGCTTCTGTTGGAGTGGACTTTGACCTTTTACATACACAAGAACCCATATGACACACTGAAAGAGAGGAAAAATGAAAAGGGATTATATATCTCCTTTAAGAGACTCATTACACCTCTGAAAAATAATGCTTATGATTGTGTTATAACAACTTCGTATTCACAATTCATATTTTTTTACTCAATTTAGGCACAAAATAAGCCAACAAGGTCTGGGTGACGTTTTTATGAACAACATTAACCTCAGCTCAGGTTACAGGTCTGTCAAAAACATAATAATGTCCTGACCAGCAATTTTCAATATAAGACAGCAAGCAAAAGCAGAATCATATTCGAAAAAAATGAAGTTCCTTCACACCCGAGATCAATGATTTAATATTTGAGTTTTATCTGCTAGTGTCAAAAATGAAACTGTTGATCCTCTGTGGATCATCAGATTGTGATATTTATTGTCACTTTCATGACATGAAACAGTAAATGGAACAGTTCAGACTCAGTGGAATAATGATATATTCTGGTTGATCACAGTAATATGACAGCAACAGCCACCTGTTTTAATCAAAATGTACATGTGAATGGTAACAGAGTTACTGCATCATTGATCTCAGGTTGTTGGATACATCTTTCTGAATTCATTGATTCTCTCTGATTCTAACTGAGCAGGAAACCACTGAAGGTGGTGTGGTCAGCTGCCCAAACATGATTATTTTTGGGCATGCGCACATAAACCTTGTCTGCTTGCTGCAGCTGTAAGACAACTGCATTCCCTCCAGTATCAGCTGGGTCGTTGCGTGATTTCTGATCAGATGTCATGACGATCATCTCGCTGTTCTTGAAGAGCATCAGCTTTGATGCATGTTCTAATCCAGCATGATAGAAGAAGGTGAAATGATAAACACCTGTAACAGGTGCAGTGAAGACACCTGTGAAAACAACAGAGAATTCATCAGTTTCATTGGTTTCTGAAAGGCTTTGAATGTCACACTAATATTTACAACATGGTAGAGGTGTGTAGCCAAACATGAATGCTTTTTGGATGTGCATCTGAATTTTTGCAGTAATATTCAGTAAAGGAAACAAATGCATCTACGTCACTCATGGGTGTAGAAAGCATAAAAAATGTTGGTGGGAGAATTTTAACACAGATTTGGAGTTCCTCCCCTCAAAATGTTAGTGGAGTACGTGTCATTTCCTGTATTTTGATGCCATTTAACAGGTGGTTTGAATTTATCTGGCTATAGTAAGATCAGAAATATTGGCCGCGTTTCCCAGATTCGTTAAGAAGCTCTTAAGTGCTAAGATCTTCTTAGGAGCGCTCTTAAGAACGCTGTGAAAGAAGGATGTGTTTCCCAGAGTCGCTCTTAGCTTAAGAAGATCTTTCACTAAGAAGGAAATGTAAGATCGAGCTGACCCACTCTTAACAGCCTTCTTAGCGACCAAATGCTCAGTGATCAAGCCGCGTCAGGGAAATTTATATCCTGCGGACCACTGGTGCAAGAAACATAGGCTAATAGTAGAGAAGAAAAAAAAAAAAACTTTTTATTGAATTACACGTTTTAGTTTTCCCACACACACATCTGCATATATGAGTTTATAGCACGACACATACAAAAAGCCAGACAGTTTACATAAATGCATACGTGCGTCAGCACTTCTCCCCACTGGACGTGCTGTCAGACCGAGCAACCCGCTGCAAATTTCCCCTTAGCCCGGAGGTGCAGCTCCTGGCTGTGCTGCGTTTTTACGCAGTGGGGAGCTTCCTGGAGGTGGTGGGGGACGGCACCGGCCTCAGCAAGGCATCGGTGTCACGGAGTGTGGCAGCTGTGACACCGATTCTCCTGCGCCATGCCCGGACCCACATAAAGATGCCTTCCACACGGGACGAGGTCCGCCAGGTCCACCAAGGGTTCCACGCAGTGGCTGGGATCCCCCGGGTGTGGTGGATGGCACCGTCATTCCAATCCACAATCCCTCCCTGGTGGATCTGTGCTCGATCGGCAGAAAGCACTACGCGGCCATCAACACCCAGGTGGTGGTGGACCACAATGGCCTCATCACTGACATCGTCGCCAGGTGGCCAGGAGGCACACACGACAGCTTCATGTGGGCCAACTCAGCTGTGGGGCAGAAGGCTGGCAGAGGAGTGTTTGGTAGGAGCAATGAAGGGAGATTGATTAATGAAACTGAACGGGATACATTGCGTAATGCAGATAAAAAATAGAAATGCCCCGCACCTGAATCCTGGGGAAGGATGATTGGAACCGAGATGAAGGGACGGTTGAACTGCGCCTCGGCAAGCACCAGCTGTCTCCGGTGCAGCTCCAACCTCTCCTGCTTTATCCGGACCATCTCTTCCTGCAGGGCAGCTTGTCGTTCGAGTTGGCCCTCTATCCCCCGCAGCACCACCAGCTTCTTCCTCTCCAGGCGCACCAGCGTCTCGCTGCAGGTGCAGGTCGTTATTGCGGGCCGCCCTGTTACGCCTCCCCGCATGCGGACACCGGGCCCTGCTGGTTGGCGCACAGGGACAGGGCACGGTTGTGGGGGTCGATCTCTCCTGGGGGCATGCACGTCCCTGCTCCGCTCCCGGATGGCTCCTCTTCATCCTCACTTTCTGAGAGCCCCTCGTCCCCCTGAACATCGATGCCCCCACTAATGCCTTCAGAGGCCGTCTTCCCGATGATGGAGAGGACTTTCTCCTCGTCGGGAGTGAGGGTCGTCCCACCCGGTGCTCCACGGGGGTATATATCTTCACCCCCCCCCCCCCCCCCCCCCCCCCCCCCCACACACACACACACACACACACACACCACACACACACACACACACACGCGTGGCCAAATTGCACCGGTGTGGGGGGACCACGGGGCGCTGTGTGTGACTTATGCGCTGATAAAAAGGTGGGTGATCGATTTGCCTGGCATCGATTGATTCAGTTCAAGCAGGACAGCTTCCACTAAGAACTTCTTAAGAAGCTTCTTTGGCTTGATCTTAAGGTTCTCCTAAGAAGGCAGTTAAGAACGCGTCTGGGAAACACCCGTATCTTAGCGCTCCTTCTTAGCCGAACCCTTCTTAAGAGCCTTCTTAAGTCCTTAAGAACGGTCGAATCTGGGAAACGCGGCCATTATCAGTAGGTCGTAGGAAGTAGGAAGTGCCCCAGAAAACATGTTTGAAGATAATAAAACACCAAACATATGTAAATTGATTCAATTACTAATTCATAATGGGTGTCGCAGCCATTATACTAGAATGGGAAAAGTCCCACCTACTTCTCAATATTAGTATGAATGTCCAGATTAATGAAACTACATGTCAAGTTTTTACTGCTACTTTGCTGCAAGACACTTCATCATTAATATAAACTATAATATTACTGGTTACTGTTGTTTTTTTGGTCTGGCACTGCAGTATCTGCAGTATCTACAGTATATTCATCAGGCCAGTAACATGTATCAATAATCTGACTCAGGCTGCATGTGATGTCCTTACCTGCAGAGCTGTTGTAGGCATCACCGATGTTTGTGAGCACTTTGTTGTAAGCCAGAGTTACATCGGTGTTGAATGGTCCATGCTCCCCACCTTTCTCTAACAATGCACTGAATGCCACCTTGGTTTTGCCTGTGTGAAATAAAATATTTCCATTCTATCATTTGATTAAAGCATTTCAACCGTATTACATGTTGTAATCCATCACATTATAAACATACATAGCAGGATTAGGGCCACCGAAAAAAAAAATTACGTCCGACTTTAACTCTGACTCTTTATTCTTAATTTAAAGTCAGAATTGTGAGAGAAGTCTTTTTTTTGTTGTTGTTTAACTGACAACAATCCTGTTCCATACAAACATAACTTAAATAGCAACTTGTAGGTTGAAGTTTAGTACAAACTGAACGGTTGTCAGTAACAAACATTTGAACATTGTGGAGTGAAACAACACAGTGTTAGGAATCAATTTCTTGCTGATGGACGTTACTCATTTCTGTTCATTACTGGCCCCTTGGAGGCCGAGCAGTCACAAAATTATAAGACTGAACTACATCACATGCATATGAACATGTTTCAACCGTATCAGTGTCAAAACCAGCACTGGAATTCATATTGATATTGATTACCATTAATTAATTACTTAATGTCACTTTTTAGTTTTTCTTTTTAAATCCACATCATCTTCCTGCACATGCACAAAAAAACTAGAAGTCGCTCTTTAATAAATTATCAATTCAAATCTTGAAGAAGAAAGTCTCATTCTACCTTCCTCCAGTGTCTTCAGTCTGTTTTCTAAAGCTATCAGTTGTTCTGCCATGGCATACAGGGATTGCCCCAGATTACTCGTGTTGGGTTTGTGGGTAGACATTTTCTTCACTCGTCTTCGTTCCGTCTCCAAAGCTGTGATCAACAGGCTCCCTGCCACTGCTTTTATATTGTTCCATCGAGGGGAAGTTGTTGTCACATGTCTCCCTAAACCAATCACAGAGAACCGTTTGTGGTGGGAAAACATCATCTTGGCTCTGAAGATGATTGTAAGAAACCTGTGGACTGGTTTACAGAACTTTCATCGAGTTTTTCTAATGAAACACTCTGACAGCGTGACTAAAGAACAGACAGGACAAAAGCGAAAAATAAACATTTTGATTTACTTTTCCATAGAGATAGTAAAAACTCAAAAACCAAAGGCAAGTTATATCAAGTGAGTTTCTGAGAAGGTGATTATTCAGCACAATTTTAGCCAAATTGCCTGATATTATTTGTGACATCTTGTGCACAAAATTGGCAGATGGACCTGAGGGGGGTGAAGCTCATGTAGTGTCCACAAATTGTTGATCAACTGTGGACCATCAGACTTTTATGTTTATTGTCACTTTCATGACATTAAAGTGTCTCGTCTCAGTGTCTTTGTCTACAGAGTGAAGACACTGAGACGAGGCAGTAGAGAACGTACAAAACAGCATAACATCCTTAAATCAACCCATAAATCTGACCAGAGTCGTAGGAGTCTGAAGGATTTTCCTGAAAAACGTTGCATAGAGTCAAAATATCTCCTCTCAATAATCACTTATGACCCATACACAATCTATTAACATCAAACACACATACAACCCGGATTCCAAATTTGGTGATTGTTCATAAAATGTTTTCTTATTAACTGAAGGATTAAATGTTCTTTTTTGGGTTTACAAGATTCTCCTACTTCTGCAGCCAAATAAACAATTCAAAAACACTGTTGGATTAGCTGGAAAATGCATCATCACAAAGCTGAAAACATGACTGTTATTCTGAGCTGTTTTTGACTGATGGCAGTAACTATGTTGATTACTGGTATTGATAATAATAATATTAATAATTATAATAATAATACAAGTAATAATAATGATAATAATAATAAAAACAATAGCTGTATTTGTGTAGCAGACCAACATAATGCAAACTCAAAACATTTTTACAAGACATGAATTAAAGCCAAGTGAGGCAAAGCTGAGAGAATTTAAACTGAGAGAATGGCACTTCTAGATCCTGGGTATGATTACGACAACAAATAGCTGCCTGTGGCAGTTTCCAGAGGCCAGAGTATACTGTTCAATCTGAAGAAATAGGGTTCCGCTGTTTCAACATCATGTTCTTACATAAACACTTACAAAACGGATTTTCTTTGGAAATTGTGGGCCTGCAGTGCACCACCCAGTTGACTGGTTTATGAAAGTTTGACCAGGTATTGATGAATAAGGTATTGATGAAATAAGTATTTCATTAGAAATACTAGCTTACAGAACGACCAACGCCTTAACAAAATCTCCAAATAAAGTTCCTACAGGGAAAGAACTGTTCTTGATAGCAAGTTTCATTTTATTTGATTTCTGGAAAGCAGAGGTCACTGATTATCAATATCACAGAAGAAGAAATGTTTTCCTGAGGTAACAAGATCATTTATGAGAAACCATATCATCAGACTTAGAGGAATTGATGATTACACAGACACTGCTCTGTGGGGTGGGTTTGGGAGTTTCAAAGCAAACAAGAACAACGTTGTAATGGACGTCTGCCTTTTAAATGTTTTATCTATTGATTTGATATATGGTTGATTTATATTACACAGTGTCGGTTCTAGACAAATTTTACTGGGGGGGGCCAAGGTGGGGCCCGTGTTTAATCAGTGGGGCACATTAAAAATGGAAACAAATGACATTTAAAGATTAAATATTTTAATTTTGCTTCACATCAGTCCATCGATTGAAACAATAAGGTAGGCCATCAAATATTAGAAATTAAATACAGTATGTCAATGCTGCAAAAAGTGGGCATGGACCCCTGACCCCCTCATACCAGTTCGGCCTGAAGCTCCGTCTCCTGTCTCCCATCAAAGTGTTGGACTGCACTGTTACATTGTTCTTGGACTTGCTGATATCTGTGGAAAGATGTACAGTGAACATAGGGCACAACTATAAACATTTACTGTTGTATGCATTTATTTTAAAATGTAGGCCAAGTATTTGTTTTTTTTTTTTCAACATAAGAATCACATATCAATGACGCAAAAAAAAGTTTATGGCAGAAAGCACCATTTTATGAACACACTGTACTATGAATTGTGATGACACTGCTTTGCAAATGGCCTGAACAAGAACACCTTTTCTACATCACAAAGCTAATGCTGCAGTACGTGATCCACATGGAAGCTCCCGACCAGGGCCTAGGGGAAACCCTGGTGCAACAAGAAAATGAGACTCCCCTCTTCCTGTTCCCCAAACACCACCGGCAGCGAGCGTCTTAACATAGTTTTATCAGCAAAAATATTTTGTCCACAATCACACAACTGCTGGTAGTCTTGGACAGCAGAGAAGGAGAGCCCCACAGGAACTGGAGAGAAGCCGGCCTTTAAACCCTCATCTTCCAGGCAGGAACCAATCAGCTCCCAGGGACAACCTGCAACCAATCACACGCACACATACTCTCACTCAGGTAAAAAGAGAGATATTTAAAACAGACAAACATTTGACCTCTAGGGTAGTAACACTGTCCCTCTGGCTGTTCCTGTATTATTTCTTCCTCCTCACCCTCTGGACTGTCCCTCTCTGTCTCAGTGCCCTCACTTTTATCACCTGCCTTCTCTCCAACCTCCATCAAGTCTACTGGCTCTCCCTCTTCCTGCTCTTCAGCTCTCTAAATACCTTGAAATGTTTCTCTCGCTTTTTGATTTACTGTGGCAAAAAAGGCTGCAATGTCCCTTCCTCATTTCATGTTAACTACTTGAAGAAGAAACACAACGAAGAGAGGCATACATCTAATTTTACAAGTAACCATCCCTCCCTACTTGACACTACACTATTGATAGATACTATTGATTACTTTACAATAAACATATTATTTATCGAAATGCAACAGCCAAGACTGATAAAGTTACGTGGTTAACATCACAACATTGTGTAGAACTAGCTAGGATACTGACATTCGGATATTTGCTTCTGCTTCAGTGAGTTTGCCTCGATATTTAAACATAGCGAGACATAGTGAGTAACAACAGTAAAACGGTTACCTGCAACAAATCATTTTACGAGAGGAAATCATTTTGCTTACCTTCGCCTTTTGCAACAAGACATTCGTAGCTCCTTTTCTTCAAAACTTGCTGCCGTTCTCATTCTCATTTCGCACCCAGCAACACAGTGTTTGGGTGCGCCGCTCTAATTACTCTGTGTAATTGATATATCATAAGTTTGTGGTGGTTTCTGTATCTGCAGTGACTCTGTCTGTATCATGTTGTGTTCAGGGTCTCTATACTGTAGGTGGGGTGAAGGCCAGGGTCTTCAGAGGAGGTGTGGATTGGACAGAGGGGGTCGTACACTGTGCACACTGTGAAGCCTCCAGAGCCGATGTGATTACTGTTTTTGGCCTATATGGATAAAAGTGACTGGATTTGTCTGCAGACTCCGGTCATGCTCCAGGTCTGTCTGATCATGCAGCACCACATCGACACTCCAGCTCTTCACACATCCATTATTATGTTAATTTGTACCTTTAGACACACCTCATGATGAAAGCTGATAACCTGAAAGAGTAACTGATACAGTTGAAGTCAGAATAGGATATCAGCCACACAACTCATATTATTTGAGTTGAAGAGGTTCACTAGTTCAAATGAATGCAGTCTGACACAACAGTCCTGTAAGTAATTCTACCTTCATGAAGGAGGAAATGTTCAGTGTTTTGTTGTCACTGTTTCAGAGAGGAGTTGATTTATCTGTTTGGTCATTTGAAGACTGCAGTTGTATTACTGACAGGTGTCTATTATTTTGTCTCCACCGTTTATATTAATGAGGGGAGGAGGTGAAATAACAGAAACACCCGTCTGTATAAAACAATACAGTTCACTGCTGCCCCCAAAATATCACACAGTCGTTACTATACTTTCTGGTGGGAAGACTATAAAATGATGAAGATCATGTCTTTTGCATTGCTGTACAGTACTTTTCTTGTCATTAAGGGTTCTCTAATACTTTTATGGCCAGTTGGTCGTTGTTGTTTCTCTAGGGCAGAGGGTGACATGCTTCAATGGTGTTACAGTCCGTTGTCAATGCCGTTTGACTGTAGAAATGCTGCCACCTGTTGCTCCACAGGGTCAGAAACAAATTCACTGTTTTATTTGTGCTCTCAAAATAATTGAAGATTAGTGCTTGACCTCAAAGATTTCTAGTGGTTTGAATAAAGGTTGAATGAATGGATCAATTTATTTATTTATTAAGCAATTGTTTATTGTACAGCTTCAACTGATGTTTATAACACTTTATAAATCTTAAATAAATGCAGTTTTTATCTATAAATATTATTTGGATGGTCATTATAAAGTTGCAACTGGTGTAAATAAACCCCTGTTAAATAAAGTGTTTATAAAGTATTTCATTGCTTGTTAAGAGTTAAAAAACTCAGTTAAAGTTAATTATAGATTTAACATTTAATAAACGTGTTACCAATGTGATTCACATTGCTAATTTGCTACAAAATAAAAGACTGTTGATAATTATTGCTATTATGAGACCGTTAACAATGCTACATACATGTAAGCTGAAAAATAATTATATTATGATTTTAAAAGTCTAAAACATGAACCACCGTTTGTTCAGATGTTCAGCAGATCTTTATTGTTGCATCAGGAGCCATCATCAGCAGTACACAGATATGACTGAGGAGAGGCAGTCTCTCCTCAGTTCTAACAGCACTTTGAGATAACACACATTAACTGTAGACAACAAGAGGATGTACATGATTTCACTCAAGCTGTTATTCAACCTTTCTTTACCTGGTCGTGACATTTTCCAGGATGAATACACATTGTTCTTCTTCCTTCATACATCACAACATCTCAAACATCCTCCACCTGCACCTGCTCCTTAAACTCCTATACACATATATCCTCTTGTTGTACAGACACACAGGAAGAGGTCTGAACCCCCTCCAGGCTGAACTCCTTCATAATGAATTTACTTGTATTTAGTTTCCCCACAACTTAAACATTGTAATATCATGGTGGATATATAAGACTGCAAGCAAAAGCTGAATAATTTTGGAAAAACTCAGGAAGTTCCCTCACACCTGATATCAATGATTTAATATTTAATATTAGAGTTTTATCTGGTAGTGTCGAAAATGAAAGTGTTGATCCTCTGTGGACCATCAGATTGTGATATTTATTGTCACTTTAATGACATGAAACAGTAAAAGGAACAGATCAGACTCAGTGGAATGATTATACATTCTGGTTAATCACAGTAATATCACACAACAGCCACCTGTTTTAATCTAAATGTACATTTAAATGGTAATAGTTGGTGCATCCTTGATCTCAGGTTATTGGAAATATCTTTCTGAATTAGGTGATTCTCACTGATCCTTACTGAGCAGGAAACCACTGAAGTAGGTGTGGTTTTCACCTGCCCAAACCTGACAATTTGCAGCCATGCGCAGATAAACCTCGTCTCTTTCCTCTAGCTGCAAGACAACTGCATTTCCTCCATTATCAGTTGGGTCATAGGAAGTTTTTTCCTCTGATGTCCGGACTATAACCTGACTGTTCTTGAAGAGCTCCAGCTTTGTTGCATTTTTTCCAGCCTGATAGAAGAAGGTGAAATAATAAACACCTGCAACAGGTGCAGTGAAGACACCTGTGAAAACAACAGAGAATTCATCAGTTTCATTGGTTTGAAAGGCTTTGAATCTGACATTAATAATTACAACATGATAGAGGTGTGTAGCCAAAGATGAATACTTTTTGCAGTAACATTCAGTAATAGAAATAAGTTCATCTACTTCATGCATGGGTGTAGAAAGCATTAAAAATGTTGGTGGATAAGATTGCACTTCTGAGTCCAGCCCCCACTGTAGCACCTAAAAATGCATAGGAAAAAGATTTGGGGGTAGACATTACCAAGGTCCAGTAGAGGGACATTTTAAAGCTGGTCCACTCTTGGTCTATATGTGCCAGGCACAGTCTATTCCAGTGGAAGGTGCTTCATAGAGCCCATTTCACCAACGCTAAATTGGCAAAGATATATCCCAGTCACAGTGATGGTTGTAACCGCTGTAAGCAGTTCCCAGCTGATCATGCACACAGGTTCCGAGGCTGACCAACTTTTGGCCCGATATATTCCAAACTCTCAAACAGGCTCTGAAGACAAATTTAGAACCAAACCCCCTGACTGCTCTTTTTGGTCTCCCTCCAACTAAAATCTTGCCCAATGCTACATAGCGTGTCATGGCCTTTACCAGCCAGCTCGCCAAGCATACCATTCTCCTCAAATGGAAACATGTTTCTCCTCCCACTCACAACAGCTGGATACGTGAAATTTTACAATGTCTACAGATAGAGAAGTTAAGGTTTTCACAGAAGGGATCTTTGACAGCATTTCATAGACCTTGGGACCCACTGCTGGCTAACATCAGCAATAGTCTTACTGTTATTCCTGATGATACCGAGGAGGAGGAACCCCACCCTCAACTTATTTTTCTTCTTTTTTTTTTTTTTTTTGTTCTCTTCCTTATCGTAATATTTGACTCTAGTTTGTCTTACAGTACCTTAAGCGTTTACTTATGTTGCATATGTTACTATGTAACTATAGTTGTTTATTGTGACCACATCTGACATGGGTTGTCAGTACGGAAAGTGGGATTCATGTTGGGGTTTTCTTTCCCTCTAATGCAGACACTCGGGCAAAATGTGAAACTGTTGTACTTTTTTGTACTGTCTGCTGAAATTGAATAAAGAAATTGAAAAAAAAAAAAAAAAAATGTATTTGGGACAATTTTAACGCCGGTTTGGAGTTTCTCCTCTCGGAAAGGTTTTAGTAGAGTAGATGTCATTTCCTGTATTCTGATTCCATTCAACAGGTGGTTTGATTCTAAATCTGGCTAAAGTACCATCAGAAATGTTATCAGTAAGTCAACATTTTGCCATTTCATCCAGCTTCAGAAAACATGTTGAAGATAATAAAAAACTTAAATAAATTGATCCAATGAGTAATCTATCATTGGTGTTGCAGCCATCATACTAGAATGGGAAAAGTCCCTCCCACGTCTTTACATTAGTACGGATGTCAAGTTTTTACAGCTATGTTGCACCGAGATACTTCATCGTTAATATACACTATAATATTACTGGTTAATGTTGTTCTTTTGGTCTGGCACTGCACAAGTCATCAGTAAATTTAAACCTTGATAATCTGTCACACTTTGAACAGGTACAGATAGTAATCAGATTACATATATTAATGGTGATTTACAGATACAGCATATTCATTTGGCCAGTAACATGTATCAACCATATAACAGTTACAGGTGATTTAGGCTGAATGTGATGTCCTTACCTGTAGAGCTGTCGTAGGCACCACCGATGTTTGTGAACACTTTGTTGTAAGCCAGAGTTACGTCTGTCTTGAATGATCCATGAACCCCACCTTTCTCTAACATTGTGCCGAATGCCACCTTGGTTTTGCCTGTGTGAAACAAGATAGTTTCATCCTGTTGTTTCATTGAAGCATTTCTCTTGTAGAACATTATGTTTTTCATCACAATACAAACATAAGAAACAGGATTAGGACACTGCAAAAAAACAATTAAAAAATGTAGTTTTGACTTTTTTTTTCACAAGTCTGACTTAATTCTGACTTTGATCTCAGAATTCTGAATTTAAAGTCTGAATTGTGAAAAAACAAAGATAGTAATCCTGTTCCATACAAACATGACTTAAATAGTAACTTGGTGGTTGAAGTTTAGTACAGACTGAACTGTTGTCAGTAACAAACTTTTGAACATTGTGGAGTGAAACAACACAGTGTTAGGAATCAATTTCTTGCTGATGAACGTTACGTCTCCTCATTTCTGTTAATTACCGGCCCCTTGGAGAGCGAGCAGCTTTTTTACAATTATAAGATTGAGGTTCATCACATGTATATGAAGATGTTTCCACCTTATCAGTGTCAAAACCAGCACTGGAATTCATATTGATATTGATTACCATTAATGAATTCCTTAATGTCACTGTTTTTTTTTCCTTTTTAATCTACAACATCTTCCTGCACAGGCACAGGAAACTAAAAGTTGCTCTTTGATATATTATTAATTCAAATTTTGAAGAAGAAAGTCTGATTTTACCTTTCTCCAGTTCCTTCAGCCTGTTTTCCAAAGCTATCAGTTGTTCTGCCATGGCATACAGGGATTGCCCCAGGTCACTCATGTTGGGTTTGGAGGTGGACATGTTCTTCACTCGTCGTTGCTCGTCTCTCCAAAGTTGTGATCAACACGATTGCTGCTGCTGCTTTTATATTGTTCAATCGATGGGAGGTTGTTGTCAGATGTCTCCCTTAACTAATCACAGAGTATCTTTTGTGGTGGGAAAACCCACATCCTGGCTCTAAAGATGATTAAGAAATTTCTCAGGAAAATGGGAGGCTGTGTCAACCTGTGCACTGATTTACAGAACTTTCATCAAGTATTTCTTATGAAACACTCTGACAGCGTGACCAAGGAAAAAACAGAAGAAAACCTAAAATATAAATTTTTATTTAGTTTTCCATAGAGAAAGTAAAAAGACAAAAGCCAAAGGATGAGTGATAGCAAATGAGTTTATGTGAAGGTGATTATTCAGCACAATATTCACCAAATTGCCTGATATTATTTGTGACATTTTGTGCACAAAATTGGCAGATGAAGCTGAGGAGGCTGCAGCTCATGTAGTGTCCAAAATTAAATCTAATAGATTTATACACACAGCATTAATCTATCAACATCAAACACACGTACAGTCCTGATTCCAAATTTGGTGATTGTTAATGACATTTTTACTGATCAAGTGAAGGATTAATGTTCTTTTGTGTGTTTAGAAGACTCTCCTACTTCTTGCACTGCCCTGAGGCGAGTTCCACTTTTTTCGTTGTTTCAACATCATGTTATCACTTAACACTTACAAAACAGATTTTCTTTGGAAATTGTGGGCCTGCAGTGCACCACCCAGTTGACTGGTTTATGGAAGTTTGACCAGGTATTGAGCAATATCTCAAACTATTTCATTAGAAACACTGATTGACAGAACAACCAACGCCTTAACAAAACCTACAAATGTTAAAGTTCCTACAGGGAAAGAAATGTATGAGCCCTGAAGGGATATGGGTCACACATATTATTTCTCTGTTTCATACTGGCAACAAGTTAAATTTTTATTCAATTTCTCAAGATCACAAGTTACTTGTATCAATATCACAGAAGAAGAAATGTTTTCCTGAGATAACAAGATCATTTATTATGAGAAACCATATTATTAGATCTATATGAATTGATGATTACATAGAGACTGCTCTGTGGGGTGGGTTTGGGAGTTTCAAAACAAACAATTTGAACTTTTTGATGAACTTCTGCCTTTTAAATGTTTCATCTATTGAAAGTGACTCTGCTTGTACAGTATCATGTTGTGTTCCAGGGTCTCTATACTGTAGGTGGAGTGAAGGCCAGGGTCTTCAGAGGAGGTGTGGATTACCTGTGCCACCTGGCGACCAGAGGGGGTCGTACACAATACAGTTCACTACTGCCACCCAAATATCACACAGTTGTTACTATACTTTCTGGTGGGAAGAATATAGAATGATGACGCTCAGGTCTTTGGCATTGCTGTACTTGTACGTTCTTGTCAATAATTGGTGACATATACCCTGATACAATATGCCAACACTGTTGATGGGTTGTGTACAGGCCACAGTTGGGCAGTCACGGGGCTGGTTCTGTGCGTCCTGAACCAGCTTGGACATTAACACAACAAATACAATTCATTCTAGTTCTGTCTACTTTTTGAAAATTGCTGTACAGTGGAAAAGGCCAAAACATCTACAAGCTGTCAGCGTAACAGCACCAGGCACACATACTTCCACATATTATGTCATGCGTCAATGCAGCCCATCAGTTTAATCTGCCCCCTTGTGGCAAAAACAATGCACATGCAACAACGCAACACAACCACACATATCAAATCCAAATTTGGTGATTCTGAATTTTGAAAAAAACATTGTTCTGATTAACTGAATGATTAAAATTTTGTTTGGGTTTACAAGATTCTCCTTCTTCTTGAGCGAAAGAAACAACTTAAAAACACTGTTGGATTACCTGAATATGCATAGTTACACAAGTAAAAACATGACCGTTCTTCTGAGCCTTTTTTGACTGATGGTACTTCAAGATGCTGGGTATGATCACGACAATGAATGTGCCTGTGGCTATTCTTGAGAAAATGTCAGATCACAGAGTTTCGGGTGACGTTGTTTCACATGGTTTAAGATACATTGTGCAATCAGCATCAACGTCTAAAGAAAGGCTGCACACACACACAGACACACACATACACACACACACAGTTATAGTACATGGTAGTTAGATTGTGTGTTCTTTCTCGTGTTAAATAAAATACTTTTGAACCTTCATTGTACAAGCGTGAATGTTGCCAACCTCTTATCATCAAGGACTCTATTCTATATCCTTTGACCATTATCAGCTGTAACGGTAAATTTGGTTGTAGTTATTGAGTTAATTATTAATCAGAGTCACCACCTGACAGTTTAGTACCCACCCCGAGGTGATCCAATGTAAATTGAATCTTTATTATACTTAATAGTTATCCATGACAATCATTAGTTATTATTGATAGCCAGATTTACCTGAAAACTCCTGATTAATGTTGCATGAAGCAGACAAATGTGTAGAGTTTGTTTCAACACTGGTATAGACTGAGGTTTGGTTAGATTATCAAGATCATGGTTTGGGTTAAAGACATCCCTCTGCATGGTTACAACAGTAAAAAGAAAGTAACACAGAGTCACTGATTTATTAAACAAACAGCAGCCATGCATATGATGGAGAAACGTATCACTTCTCACCTAAAGCACATTTTGAGTCAAAGTATTTTCAAAAAAATTAGTTGAACTGAACCTGACCCATCTCCAGCACTCAGTTTAGGCATGTTATACTGAAACATTCCACTAGATGTCGATGTCTTATTAAATAGAATGCTGTTTCAGTTGGCCTCCTCACAGGAAGTCACTCCAGACACGCCCAGAGAGAGAGATCTCAGTAGTGTCTCATTCATTTCTCCAAGACAACTATGAGATCTCTGTGAGACCAAAGTGAGGCTGTGGCTGATTTCTCCTGTTTCTCAATTGTTACTCCTGAGAAACAGGTGCAGAAAATCTCAACTTGGGCTCCCTGTAAGTTTCAAAGGAGATCTCATCAAGCTCTCAATGAAGTTTCAGAATGTCTCCTCAGTGCTGGAAAGGAGCAAGGTTTAAGTGGTAAAGTCTCAAGTCTCACCTATTGCTCCTAAGGAATTTTAGGAGAAACAAATGAGAAATGTTTGAGACCAAAAAAGACGACGAGACTGAAATCAGAACTCTTATTGAGCTCCTTTACGGCTCCATAGCCATAAAGGAGCAAGCTGTGAGCAGTAACATTTTCCTCTGGGTGAGGACACTGTTTGGTGAATTTATTTGAAAGCAAGTGCATTTTTCCAACATCTTATTTTTTCAGAATTCTTCCTGAACACAATTATATTCTAAACCTCAACAATTTCATATTTTTATTGGATTGGGTTGAAATTTGTTTGGGACATCCAAGACATACATTCACTAAAGTAAAGAATGAGAATGTTTACAGTGATCAGATTACAGAGAATAAATCATTTGTTACCCGAGTGAAGAGTCTGTCATTTTCAAAATTCACATCTCAACTAGTTTTCAGTGTCTTTCAACCAAATGTCGATTCTGTGTAGCATTACTGTAGTTCTGTCACTGAGTGAGCTGGTATTGAATGACCCTATTGAATGTTGGCTTAAAGTCCTAATATCAATACACAAGAAAATATGATTCAGTTAAGATTTTAAACAATATGTATTCCTAAAAAAATCACTCAGTATGATATTTTTTAATGTAATATGACGTTATTTGTAATATTTTGCACTGGATATAGTGAGTAATGCGGTTGTTTTTTTTTTTTTTTTGTAAATTAAGGACGTCATTCTCATGCCGTCAAGGACATCATAATGCCAAATGGCAAACTTCATAGAGACATATTATGCTCATTTTCAGGTTCAAAATGTTATTTTGGGTTACTATTAGACTACTTTTACATGCTTTAATGCCCACAACACACAGCACTGTATTCCCCCTCTGTATGAAACGCTCTGTTTTAGCTCCTCTCTCTTTAAGGCCCCTCTTCCTGAATACCAGGTCTGCTCTGATTGGTCGTCTCACACATGCCTGAGCAGGCACAGCTAGCAATAACAGAGCGGCTGTGCTAAATCAATTCTTACGTGCCGAAATAGCCACTTGGAATACATTTTGCAAATGTGTGACATGGTGATGTACTGTGATGTAACAAAGTCACAGCATTAAAGGCGGGACTAAGGACGAGGTGTTTCAGGAGCTGTGTTTTCTGTGGGAGAGAGGAGCTACTGCTGGAGTGGACTTTGACCTTTTTAACTTTTGAGACCTTTTACATACACAAGAACCCATATAACACGTTGAAGGAGAGGAAAAACTGAAAAAGGATTATATGTCTCTTTTAAAAGACTCAATACAGCTCTGAAAAACGATGCTTATATTTGTGTTATAACAACTTTGTATTTACAATTCAGATTTTTTTACTCAATTTAGACACAAAATAAGCAAACAAGGTCTGGGTGATGTTTTTATGAACAACTTTAACCTCAGTTCAGGTTACAGGTCCGTCAAAAACATAATAATGCCCTGACCAGCACGTTTCAATATAAGACAGCAAGCAAAAGCAGAATTATATTCCAAAAAAATGAGGAAGTTCCTTCACACCCGAGATCAATGACTTAATATTTGAGTTTTATCTGCTAGTGTCAAAAATGAAAGTGTTGATCCTCTGTGGACCATCAGATTGTGATGTTTGTTGTCACTTTTATGATATGACACAGTAAATGGAACAGTTCAGACTCAGTGGAATAATGATATATTCTGGTTGATCACAGTAATATGACAGCAACAGCCACCTGTTTTAATCTAAATGTACATTTGAATGGTAACAGAGTTACTACATCATTGATCTCAAGTTGTTGGATACATCTTTCTGAATTCATTGATTCTCTCTGATTCTAACTGAGCAGGAAACCACTGAAGGTGGTGTGGTCAGCTGCCCAAACATGATTATTTATGGGCATGCGCACATAAACCTTGTCTGCTTGCTGCAGCTGTAAGACAACTGCATTCCCTCCAGTATCAACTGGGTCGCTGCGTGATTTCTGATCAGATGTCATGACGATCATCTCGCTGTTCTTGAAGAGCATCAGCTTTGATGCATGTTCTAATCCAGCATGATAGAAGAAGGTGAAATAATAAACACCTGCAACAGGTGCAGTGAAGACACCTGTGAAAACAACAGAGGATTTTTATGGGTTTCTGGAAGGCTTTGAATGTGACGTTAATAAATACAACGTGATAGAGGTGTGTAGCCAAACATGAATACTTTTTGGACGTGCATCTGAATTCTTGCAGTAATATTCAGTAAAGGAAACAAATGCATCTACGTTACTCATGGGTGTAGAAAGCATAAAAAATGTTGGTGGGAGAATTTTAACACAGATTTGGAGTTTCTCCCCTCAAAATGTTAGTGGAGTAGGTGTCATTTCCTGTATTTTGATGCCATTTAACAGGTGGTTTGAATTTATCTGTTTATAGTAGCATCAGAAATATTATCAGTAGGTCGACATTTTGCCATTTCATCCTGAGGAAGTGCCCCAGAAAACATGTTTGAAGATAATAAAACACTAAACATATGTAAATTGATTCAATTACTGATTCATAATGGGTGTCGCAGCCATTATACTAGAATGGGAAAAGTCCCACCTACTTTTCAATATTAGTATGAATGTCCAGAATAATGAAACTAAATGTCAAGTTTTTACTGCTACTTTGCAGCGAGACACTTCATCATTAATATACACTATAATATTACTGGTTACTGTTGTTTTTGTGGTCTGGCACTGCACGGGTCGTCAGTAAATTTAATCCTTGATAATCTGTTACACTTTGAACAGGTACAGATAGTAATCAGATTACATATATAAATAATGATATACATCTACAGTATATTCATCAGGCCAGTAACATGTATCAATAATCTGACTCAGGCTGCATGTGATGTCCTTACCTGTAGAGCTGTTGTAGGCATCACCGATGTTTGTGAGCACTTTGTTGTAAGCCAAAGTTACATCGGTGTTGAATGGTCCATGCTCCCCACCTTTCTCTAACAATGCACTGAATGCCACCTTGGTTTTACCTGTGTGAAATAAAATATTTCCATCCTGTCATTTGATTAAAGCATTTCACCTGTATTACATGTTGTAATACAGCATATGTATTATATTATATTGCATTACTTTTTTTTTTTTTTTTAAATGTACTTGCATTTCCAAATCTGCAGATGTTAGCACACTGACAGTCAGCTGTGGTCACACTTCAACTGGCACAAGTCCGAACATGGTATCAGGTGATGATAGATGTCAGCAGATAGTCTGTCTGAAATGGGAGTTTGTTCCTCTCTGTCGTCTGGTTTCTTGTTGATCAGCTCCGTTTCCTCTCTCCCAGTGTGACAAATGTTATGACACTCAGGAATTACGTAATCCTCAAGAGGGAATCTCAGCAAAGCTTATTTTAACTGTATGTTAATCCCCACTTCTTGTTTAGTCATATCCTTATTGTTGTTTACTCTGTTAAATATTATAAAATAATGAATCAAAGCACATTTATTATATTGAATGCTTCTATTAAATTATTCAAATATTCAATTAGTTTTTTTAACCAATTATTTGACTGTCAGAATTTTTCTGTGTACATACGTAAGTATGCTATGTAATACACTTGCTTAAAACCGGGGCTCCGGGCACCAAGATGCCAGCGCCCTCTGCTTCCTGTTTCCAGCAACCACAGCAGCTCACTTCCACCGGGGCTCCGGTCTGTATATAAAAATTACTGTCCATTCCTGCACTACATCATGTAAATATGTATATACGTCGATTCGATTCTATTTTCTTTCCCTTTTTAATTATAGTGTCTATTCTATTGTCTATTTTGCTATTGCTCTGTTCTCGTAATATTCTGCTGCTGCGACAAACAAATTTCCCCATCTGCGGGATATTAAAGGATTCTGATTCTGATTCTGATCCTGGCACCGAGATGCCAGAGCCCTCTGCTTTCTGTTTCCAGCAACTCGCTTCAACCGGAGCTCCTGTCACCGAGATGTCAGCGCCCCCTGCTTCCCGTTTCCAGCAACCACAGCAGCTCGCTTCAACCGGGGCTCCTGGCACCGAGATGCCAGCCCCCCCTGCTTCCTGTTTCAAGCAACCACAGCTGCTCGCTTCAACCGGGGCTCCCGGCACCGAGATGCCAGCGCCCTCTGCCGCCTATATCCAGCAACCACGGCAGATTGCTTCAACCGGGGCTCCTGGCACCGGGATGCCAGCGCCCTCTGCTTCCTGTTTCCATCAACAACAGCACCTCGCTTCAACCAAGGCCCCTGGCACCAAGATGCCAGCGCCCTCTGCCACCTAATTCCAGCAACCACAGCACCTCGCCTCAACCGGGGCTCCTGGCACCGGGTGCCAGCGCCCTATGCCGGGATGCAGGGAGCTTCCATCTCCCAGCTCCATCAGTCCCAGCAGCTCATGTCGGCTGGGGTCGTCGGCACCGGGATGCCAGCACCCGTTCTTCCCCCTCAGCAGGCAACCACTAATTTCACTTTATACACAGCTACCCACACTGAGCCGCACATAAAACCAAACGAGAGCTTCAGCCTTCTCTCGCCTGTCGTCGGCAGCTCCACCAGCACCCATACCTCCAGAACAGATGTCATCTACCCCTTCTGTCATCTTTCCTGTAATCAACAGCATAGATAAGAAAGGCAGGCCCGTCATGCACCAAGGAGGTTGTTCGATTTGCAACGGCTTCAACAGTACCGGATGCACCGTGTTCCAGTGCCGCTTCCTCCACGTTTACTCCTTCTGCGGCGGGGGCCACGCCCACCCCGAATGCCCGTACAACCTACTTCGCCAAAGCTAGTTCTCATAAAGGACTTTACAGGTGAAGGTTTTCACCCGGACTTCCACCCTCTCTTTCGAAATCAAAAATCTTCAGTTGACCATAACCAAGCCAGATTCAGTTGACTGCACACGCTAAGGAAGTTAAGGAAGTTAAGGAAGGTCCAGGAACAGACCAGTGCTTTCAAAGTCCTCCCTATTCACCCCGACGTCTGCCGTTTGTTCAACATCCACTGGCGTGGTACATATTACCTCGCTGTTAGGCTCACCTTTGGTTGCAAAGCAGCTTAAACTCTTCGACACCCCACCTGAAG
The DNA here is from genome assembly GCF_900880675.1 of Sparus aurata. Lineage (NCBI taxonomy): Eukaryota > Metazoa > Chordata > Actinopteri > Spariformes > Sparidae > Sparus > Sparus aurata. Next base: position 14,388,517 of record NC_044196.1, on the reverse strand, counting down.
CCCTCAGCTGGATCCAGTCTAACAATTTCCCCCCACCGGCCTGGTTACCCTGACTTCAGTCTTCCCCGACCTCGGGGTCCCATCGTTGCAGAGAAAACAGAGGGCCCCTCCACATCCCTCGAGTTTCTCGGAATCATTCTCGACACAAACAAGTTTTAGACTTCATTCCCGGACGGAAAGCTCAACCGAACCTTTTTCTGCGCCCCGCGCCGCACCAAACGTCAACTTCTGTCCCTTCTGGGCCACATCAACTTCGCCTTATGCATCATCCCTCAAGGGCGAGCCTTTATCTCCAACCTACCATTCATCACTTCTTCAGTCCCATCACTCTTGACCTCCATCTCCCTGGATAGCTCGAGCCTTGCCAAAATCCGTCTGTGATTCAACCTTCTCACCAATTGGAACGGAATCACTTTCTTTTACGTCGACCAACCGACTCACCCTCACAACATCCATCTGTACATCGATGCTGCTCCTTAGGCCGGTTTTGGGGGATGGTTTGCGGCAGAATCGCCCCCAAAGCTCGCTAATGAATGCCAGAAGTTTAGAAGCTTGGCACCTCACGCAGATACCTTCCCTACACCAGTCAGGCGTCGACATTCATCTCGTAAATCCAGCGCAAATACCCCTGACAAGCGACCCCCAAAACTTCATCATCAACAGCCTATCACCCTTGACCCTCTCTTCCTACTGGACAGCTTGGAAAGCTTCCATTACTTTCACGACCAAAACAACACAACCTTTCCGTCATTCGGTCTCATCACCACGACTTCTTTCAGTACTTACGCCCATTCATCATGACAAATCATACATCACCAAGCTTACCTTAGTGGTATCAGCTTCTTTCCAAGACAATAACCGGCTGTTTGTTAACAGTTCATTAAGCCCTCGCCGTCTTCCTCTTCATGCCGACTTGCTGTTAACTTGCCGCCACACAATCCACTCCGGGTACGGCACTCCTCAAGTCGCCCAAACCCTGGAAGCCATGTTCTTGCTTGCGTTTTTGGTTTCCTCAGATGCTCCGAATTCACCTCCTCAACCATTCACTTGGACTCAAGCTGTAACGCTTGCATTTCTGACTTGTCTCGCTTTTCAGACGACACTATGGTGTTCCACTTAAAGCAAACCAAAACCAATCAATCTGGTCCGTCTACACCCGTCTTCCTCTTCAAGGTCCAATCACCACTGAATCCCTTCGAAACCCTTGCAAATTTCTTGCAATTCCGTAAATCTCACAACAATGACAGATCCTCTCTTCATCTCCGAATCCGGCTACTCGATTCTGGTTCCACCATCACTTTCGCCACGTGCTCTCATTGTCTGGTATTTGGCCCGACAACTACTCCGGGCACTCCTTCAGAATCGGAGCTGCCACTTCAGCCTCCCGTAGTGGCTTCCCAGAACACTTCATACGTCTCATGGGCCGCTGGTCCTCCCAAACGTACCACCGCTACATCCGTTCAGATCTCAAAGATCTCAGATCTGCTCCATCTCTTCTCAAGTAATTGGAGGTTTTTGGGGGTCCGTCGCTGCCCGGGAGCGGCGGCAGATTCTCTACAAGAATCCCCACAACACACTCGAAGAACTCAAAAGAACCAAGATCTTCGACACTTCGTTTTCCTTTCTCACTAATAAATCCTTAAACGCATCTCGTTGACGGTGTGGTCCTTGCTAGTGAATTGAAGCTTAATTGGCGAAGTTTCAGGAGCGGGACCACACCTCAACAGCGGCAACTTCCGCATTTCTATAAATAACGACCTGTCCCTCTCCTCTGCTTTGCTCTCGTATTCTGCGCCCCTCCCCCCCCCACCCCATTCATTACTCCCTGTTTCTTCTTTCTCTCCTCTCCTTCGTAGGTCCATAAGGGGGTCCGTCGCTGCCCGGGAGCGGCGGCGGATTCTCTACAAGAATCCCCACAAAGCACTCGAAGAACTCAAAAGAACCAAGATCATCGACACTTTGTTTTCCTTTGTCACTAATAAATCCTTAAACGCATCTCGTTGACGGTGTGGTCCTTGCTAGTGAAACTGATATATCATAAGTTTGTGGTGGTTTCTGTATCTGCAGTGACTCTGTCTGTATCATGTTGTGTTCAGGGTCTCAATACTGTCGGTGGAGTGAAGGCCAGGGTCTTCAGAGGAGGTGTGGATTGGACAGAGGGGGTCGTACACTGTGCACACTGTAAAGCCTCCAGAGCCAATGTGATTACTGGTGTTGGCCTATATGGATAAAACTGACTGGACTTGTCTGCAGACTCCGGTCATGCTCCGGGTCTGTCTCATCATGCAGCACTACATCGACACTCCAGCTCTTCACACCTCCATTATTATGTTCATTTGTACCTTTACACACACCTCATAATGACAGCTGATAACCTGAAAGAGTAACTGATACAGTTGAAGTCAGAATCAGATATCAGCCACACAAATCATATTACTTGAGTTGAAGAGGTAAACTAGTTCAAATGAATGCAGTCTGACACAACAGTCCTGTAAGTAATTCTACCTTCATGAAGGAGGAAATGTTCAGTGTTTTGTTGTCACTGTTTCAGAGAGGAGTTGATTTATCTGTACGGTCATTTGAAGACTGCAGTCGTATTACTGACAGGTGTCTATTTTTTTGTCCACAACGTTTTTATTAATGAGGGGAGGAGGAGAAATAACAGAAATACCCGTCTGTATAAAACAATACAACTCACTGCTGCCCCCATATTATCACACAGTTGTTACTATACTTTCTGATGGGAAGACTATAAAATGATGAAGATCATGTCTTTGGCATTGCTGTACTGTACTTTTTCCTGTCATTAAGGGTTCTCTAGTCCTTTTATGGCCAGTTGGTCATTGTTGTTTCTCTGGGGCAGAGGATGACATGCTTCAATGGTGTTACAGTCCGTTGTCAATGCCGTTTGACTGTAGAAAGGCTGCCACCTGTTGCTCCACAGGGTCAGGAACAAATTCACTGTTTTATTTGTTCTCTCAAAATAATTGAAGATTAGGGCTTTACCTCAAAGATTTCTAGTGGTTTGAACAAAGGTTGAACGAATCAATTTATTTATTTATTAAGCAATTGTTTATTGTACAGCTTCAACTGATGTTTATAACACTTTATACATCTTAAATAAATACAGTTTTTTATCTATAAATATTATTTGGATGGTCATTATAAAGTTGCAACTGTTGTTAATAAACCCCTGTTAAATATATCGTTTATAAAGTATTTCATTGCTTGTTAAGAGTTAATTCTATAATTAACTTTAACTCAGTTTTTTAACATTTAATAAACATGTTACCAGTGTGTTTCAAATTGGGGATTTGCTACAAAATAAAAGACTCTTGATAATTATTGCTATTATGACACATTTAACAGTGATACATACATGTGAAAAAATAATTATAGTATGATTTTTAATGTCTAAAAACATGAACCACTGTTTGTTCAGATGCTCAGTAGATTTTTATTGTTGTATCAGGAGCCATCATCAGCAGTACACAGACATGACTGAGGAGAGGCAGTCTCTCCTTAGTTCTTACAGCACTTTGAGATAACACACATTAACTGTAGACAACAACAGGATGTACATGATTTCACTCAAGCTGTTATTCAACCTTTCTTTACCTGGTCGTGACATTTTCCAGGTTGAAGACACATTGTTCTTCTTCCTTTGTACATCACAACATCTCAAACATCCTCCACCTGCACCTGCTCCTTAAACTCCTACACACATATATCCTCGTGTTGTACAGACACACAGGAAGAGGTCTGAACCCCCTCCAGGCTGAACTCCTTTATAATGAGTTTACTTGTATTTACTTTCCCAACAACTTAAACATTGTCATATCATGGTGGATATATAAGACAGCAAGCAAAAGCTGAATCATATTGGAAAAACTCAGGAAGTTCCCTCACACTTGAGATCAATGATTTAGTATTTCATGTTTGAGTTTTATCTGGTAAATGGTAGTGTCAAACATTAAAGTGTTGATCCTCTGTGGACCATCAGATTGTGATATTTATTGTCACTTTAATGACATGAAACAGTAAAAGGAACAGATCAGACTTAGTGGAATAATTATACATTTTGGTTGATCACAGTGATATGACAGCAACAGCCACCTGTTTTAATCTAACTGCACCTTTGAAACAGAGTCACTGCATCATTGATCTCAGGTTGTTGGAAACATCTTTCTGAATTCATCGATTCTCACTTATCCTTAGAGACCAGGAAACCACTGAATGAGGTGTGGTGGTCACCTGCCCAAATCTCACAATTTGCAGCCATGCGCAGATAAACCTCGTCTCTTTCCTCCAACTGCAAGACAACTGCATTTCCTCCGCTATCAGTTGTGTCATAGGAAGTCTTTTCCTCTGATGTCCGGACTATAACCTGACTGTTCTTGAAGAGCTCCAGCTTTGATGCATTTTTTCCAGCCTGATAGAAGAAGGTGAAATAATAAACACCTGCAACAGGTGCAGTGAAGACACCTGTGAAAACAACAGAGAATTCATCAGTTTCATTGGTTTGAAAGGCTTTGAATCTGACATTAATAATTACAACATGATAGAAGTGTGTAGCCAAAGATGAATACTTTTTGCAGTAACATTCAGTAAAAGAAATAAGTTCATCTACTTCATGCATGGGTGTAGAAAGCATTAAAAATGTTGGTGGATAAGATTGCACTTCTGAGTCCAGCCCCCACTGTAGCACCTAAAAATGCATGGGAAAAAGATTTGGGGGTAGACATTACAAAGGTCCAGTAGAGGGACATTTTAAAGCTGGTCCACTCTTGGTCTATATGTGCCAGGCACAGTCTATTCCAGTGGAAGGTGCTTCATAGAGCCCATTTCACCAACGCTAAATTGGCAAAGATATATCCCAGTCACAGTGACGGTTGTAACCGCTGTAAGCAGTTCCCAGCTGACCATGCACACATGTTCCGAGGCTGACCAACTTTTGGTCCGATGTATTCCAAACTCTCAAACAGGCTCTGAAGACAAATTTATAACCAAACCCCCTGACTGCTCTTTTTGGTCTCCCTCCAATTAAAAACTTGCCCAATGCTACATAGCGTGTCATGGCCTTTACCACCCAGCTCGCCAGGCATACCATTCTCCTCAAATGGAAACATGTTTCTCCCTCCACTTACAACGGCTGGATACGTTAAATTTTACAATGCCTACATTAAGGGAAGTTAAGGTTTTCACAGAGGGGATCTTTGACAGCATTTCATAGACCTTGGGACCCACTGCTGGCTGATATTAGCAATAGTCTTACTGTTATTCCTGATGATACCGAGGAGGAGGAACCCCGCCCTCAACTTATTTTTCTTCTTCTTTTTTTTTTTTGTTCTCTTCCTTATCGTAATATTTGGCTCTAGTTTGTCTTACAGTACCTTAAGCGTTTACTTATGTTGCATATGTTACTATGTAACTATAGTTGTTTATTGTGACCACATCTGACATAGGTTGTCAGGACGGAAAGTGGGATTCTTGTTGGGGTTTTCTTTCCCTCCAATGCAGACACTCGGGCATGATGTGAAACTGTTGTACTTTTTTGTACTGTCTGCTGAAGTTGAATAAAGAAATTGGAGAAAAAAAATAATAATAATAATTTGGTGGGACAATTTTAACGCCGGTTTGGAGTTTCTCCTCTCGGAAAGGTTTTAGTAGAGTAGATGTCATTTCCTGTATTCTGATTCCATTCAACAGGTGGTTTGATTCTTAATCTGGCTATAGTAACATCAGAAATGTTATCAGTAAGTCGACATTTTGCCATTTCATCCATCGTTAATATACACTATAATATTACTACTGTTGTTCTTTTGGTCTGGCACTGCACAGGTCATCAGTAAATTTAAACCTTGATAATCTGTCACACTTTGAACAGGTACAGATAGTAATCAGATTACATATATTGATAATGATATACAGCTACAGTATATTCATCAGACCAGTTTGTATCAACAATCTAACAGTTACAGGTGATTTAGGCTGCGTGTGATGTCCTTACCTGTAGAGCTGTCGTAGGCACCACCGATGTTTGTGAGCACTTTGTTGTAAGCCAGAGTAACGTCTGTCTTGAATGGTCCATGAACCCCACCTTTCTCTAACATTGTGCCGAATGCCACCTCGGTTTTGCCTGTGTGAAACAAAATAGTTTCATCCTGTTGTTTTATTGAAGCATTTCTCTTGTTGAACATTATGTTTTTTATCACATTACAAACATATGAAAGAGGATTAGGACACTGCAAAAAATATAGTTCTGACTTTTTTTTTCACAAATCTGACTTTAATTCAGACTTTGATCTCAGAATTCTAGATTTAAAGTCTGAATTGTGAAAAAACAGTGAAAATAATCCTGTTCCATACAAACATGACTTAAATAGTAACTTGTAGGTTGAAGTTTAGTACAAACTGAACTGTTGTCAGTAACAAACTTTTGAACATCGTGGAGTGAAACAACACAGTGTTAGGAATCAATTTCCTGCTCATGGACATTACGTCTCCTCATTTCTGTTAATTACTTGCCCCTTGGAGGCTGAGTACCCTTAGCAAAAAGTAGTACACTTGAAGTTCAATTTATTAAGTATGCTTGAGTATAAGTAAAAGTATAGCAAGTATACTATGGACCATGTACTTGTAGCATACTAGAAAGTATACTAATTTAATACTTCTTCAGACTAAATTGGAACATTTTAAGTTTATAAAAGTATACTTTCAGTATACTTTATAAGGTCATTTTAAATTTACAGAAGTACACTTTCAAGTATACAACAAGTACACTAATCTATATACTACTAGTGTACTAAGTATATACTTCTAGTCCACATTTTAGTTCATTAACATTTAAGTTTATAACAGGGGTAATACCTCAAGGCAAATGTGTGTAGTGAAAAACATTTTTATTCTGCTAAATTAAATGTAAGCACAACTCAATAAGTCAACCTTTTTCTGTACTTACATCAAGATATTGAAAGTATTACCACTTGCAATGTGACAAGCTTTAGCAAGAGATCCACCATTTATTACCATACATGCCCACAGCTTAACAGACGGGAAGTTTCTCCTGGAAAACACCTCTTCACTCACGGTGCCAACATTTTTATCATCTTTGTTAATTTGACACAATTTAACCACAGAACAAGGATGTGAATTAACCCGCAACCATCTTACACATCATCTTATTCACAAACACATTCATAAACCATAATTACACCAACAACAACAGAATACCCAAGAGTCTTTGCGCCACAGTCCACATTATACTAAAGTACAAGTATAAGCTTTAGTATTAAAGTATAAGTATAAGTATTAATGTACTTAGTCTTAGACTATTCTTTATACTTTTCAGTATAAGCCAAGTATACTTCACTATACTTTTCTTAAGTATATAAAATGTAGTATATAAAAAGTACACTTCAAGTATACTGCCTCAGTTTTAGTATAAAATAAGTATACTTGTTGTACACTTGAATGAACTACTTTTTGCTAAGGGTAGCTTTTTTACAATCATAAGACTGAGGTTCATCACATGTATATGAACATGTTTCAACTTTATCAGTGTCAAAACCAGCACTGGAATTCATTTTGATATTGATTACCATTAATGAATTCCTTGATGTCACTTTTTTTTCTCCTTTTTAAATCCACAACATCTCTTTAATAAATTATTAATTCAAATTTTGAAGAAGAAAGTCTCATTTTACCTTTCTCCAGTTCCTTCAGCCTGTTTTCCAAAGCTATCAGTTGTTCTGCCATGGCATACAGGGATTGCCCCAGGTCACTCATGTTGGGTTTGGAGGTGGACATGTTCTTCACTCGTCTTTGCTCGTCTCCAAAGTTGTGATCAACACAATCGCTGCTGCTGCTTTTATATTGTTCAATCAATGGGAGGTTGTTGTCACATTTCTCCCTTAACTAATCACAGAGTATCTTTTGTAGTGGGAAAACCCACATCCTGGCTCTAAAGATGATTACCAAATTTCTCAGGAAAATGGGAGGCTGTGTCAACCTGTGCACTGATTTACAGAACTTTCATCAAGTATTTCTTATGAAACACTGTGACAGCATGACCAAGGAAAAAACAGAACAAAACCTAAAATAAACATTTTGATTTAGTTTTCCACAGAGAATGTAAAAAGACAAAAGCCAAAGGATGAGTGATAGCAAATTAGTTTCTGGGAAGGTGATTATTCAGCACAATATTTGCCAAATTGCCTGATATTATTTGTGACATCTTGTATCTGCAGCTCATGCAGTGTCCAAAATTAGTTTATCATCTGTGGACCACCAGACTTTTATGTGTATTGTCACTTTCCTGACCTTAAGGTGCCTCGTCTCAGTGTCTCTGTCTACAGAGTTAAAATGTTGAGACGAGGCATTAGAGAACGTACATAACAGCATAACATCCTTAAATCAACCCATAAATCTGACCCGAGTCGTAGGAGTCTGAAGGATTTTCCTAGAACTGTCACAAAAATATCTCCTCTTAATAATCCATTATGACCCATACACACAGTATTAATCTATTAACATCAAACACGCATACAACCCTGATTCCAAATTTGGTGATTGTAAATGACATTTTTTCTGATCTACTGAAGGATTAAATGTTCTTTTGTGTGTTTAGTAGACTCTTCTCCTTCTTGAACCAAATAAACAATTTAACAACACGGCTGGATTAGCTGGAAAATGCATCATCACACAAGTAACATGACTGTTGTTCTGAGCTGTTTTTGGCCGTTCACAGTTGATTCATTTTGTTGACGGCACGTTTAGATGCTGGGTGTGATTACGACACTGAATAGCTGCCTGTGTCTTTTCTTGAAAACATGTCAGCTCAGAGTTTCAGGAGGCATTATTTCAAACTGTTAAAGATACATTTTGTAATCAACATCAACGTCTGAACAAAAGCTGAAAAAACACACGCACAGGCACACGCACACACAGAGTATACTGTTCAAACTAAAGAAATAACCCAGTAAAATAAGCTAATATTTAGATTTAAACTGCAGATCCTCTTGTTTTAATTATTAAAAGATGAGCAGGTGCTTTCAAAGTAAGATCCTTTGACTTGATTCAAGTAAATGTCTTGATGAGCAATTTGTTTTTTTTTAGATATTTTTAACACTCTTGTAACAATACAAGGGACATATCTGTATCCAGTCATTGAATAAAAGATACCTTTATTTGCAGATAAACTGTAAGATAAGTCTTGTGTGTGCGCTGTAAACGCTGGGGGGGCTGCACTGCCCTGAGGTGAGTTCCGCTTTTTTAGTTGTTTCAACATCATGTTATTACTTAACCTGTACATTGGAAAATGTGGGCCTGCAGTGCACCACACAGTTGACTGGTTTATGGAAGTTTGAACAGGTATCGAGAAATATCTCAATCAAGAAACAACTGTTGAAGCCCTGAAGGGTCCTGAGTCACACATATCTGTTTCATCCTGACAACAAGTTACATTTTTATTCGATCTCTCGAGATTACAAGTTACTTGTATCAATATCACAGAACAAGAGACGTTTTCCTGAGATAATAAGACAGATTTATTTGAATTGATTACTACATAGACACTGTTATGTGGGGTGGGTTTGGGAGTTTCAAAAGAAACAATAACAACTTTGTAATGAACGTCTGCCTTTTAAATGTTTCATCTATTTATTTGATATAAGGGTATTCATATGTGGGGGTTTCTGTATCTACAGTGACTCTGCCTGTGTCATGTTGTGTTCCAGGGTCCCTATACTGTAGGTGGAGTGAAGGCCAGGGTCTTCAGAGGAGGTGTGGATTACCTGTACTACATGGCTCACCTGTATTTAAGTTGTGTCTGAAGAAAGAGGGGGTCGTACACAATACAGTTAACTGCTGCCACCCAAATATCACACAGTCGTTACTGTACTTTCTGGTGGGAAGAATATAGAATGATGAAGCTTATGACTTTGACATTTCTGTACTTCAATTTTTCTTGTTATTAATTGGTGACATATACCCTGATACAATATGCCATGGGTTGTGTACAGGCCACAGTTGGGCAGCCATGGTGCTGGTTCTGGGCCTCATCTATCCATCCAATTCATTCTAGTTCTTTCCACTTTTTGAAAATTGCAACTGTTGAACAGTGAAAATGTTTCTATCTTTGACCCAGAACTTCCACTCTTGTAACATTTGTGTATTCATAAATGAAAAAAAAAAAATCTTAAAATCTGAATAAGTAGGATTTTACAGTGGCTGACAAGTCCCACTTACCAGAAGCTTTCGTGTTGCTCAAAACTTCAATCGGCTGATTAAGTTAGTCCAATCTCAATATGCAATAAACTACCACTACGATGAATAGTTTATAATATGAAATTATTTTGTCTCTGAAAACATCCCCATCAGCCACATGACATGTATTCTGTTAACAGAACAAAGTGTTTCCAGTTTTGGATTTATTTCAACTTTACTGTCAAGTTCAAGTACAGTGAAATACAGTTTAACATCTAACCAGAGTGCTAACTAGTAAAGTGATGAGCGAGTCAGTGCCTCATATGCAGATGAGGATATCAACATGTGGATGTTGTAGAGAGAGGTGCAGAAGATGAGCATATTGATAAACAGTGATAAGTATTAGTTGCATACTGATGGAATATTGTTTCAGAAAAAGATGAGCATAATAATTATAAATTACATATACAGGTAGAGTTATGTTTATACGGAGAGGTATGTACAAAAAGCTGTGAGCATATGGGACTGTGCATATTTATATAAAATGAATGTCAAAATTAAAATGCTTAGCAACTTAATAATAATATCATTTAAAACATGGAAATGATTATATGTTGATAATAAACTTGTTTGTTATATCATTTTAGATTCACTATTAAAATATTCAGGACCACCTACAGCTGAACAATCAGACCAGGAACAGCCATGCATCTCAGCTGCTCCAGTTTCCTCAGGTGAGTTTAATGTTTGCCATGTCTCATCCAGTCAATGTATTTGCACTTATGTGTTCTCTCTACGTTTATGGACCTCGAGCCACCAGAGGAGACACTATAAGAGCATGCTGCTCTCCCTGCCAACCTCACCCTGCCTTTAACCACTGAGCCTGGATGTTCAGGTGAGTGCAAGCTGCTCATCTTGTTCTCTTTGAAAAAAATATCAGGTTCTGCTTAATGCTGCAGTCACACGATAGCATTACATTGACATTGTGTGTGTAGTAAGTTATCTTGAATACAAGGTGAAGCAGCAGGTGAAGAGCGATATGCAGAGTTTTACCGTTACATGTGTTAAACCACTTAGAAGACATTAAAGGTGCAGAGAAACGTTCACTTTTATTACTTCATCAGACAAGACCAGGACGAAACATCTGCAAGCTGTCGACAAAGCACGTGAACCACACATTTCCGAAGAATTAGGTTTCATTTATGGGAACCTGTCTTTTTCTCGCGTTTATGTGCCCACCTGGGAGCCACACACACTCTCCAGACCTAACAATGTATCATACCTGTTCAGAGGCCCCATATATACAGATTTACACATTTCAAACTAAACAATTAGGTGTTTGTTATGGGAACCGATCTCTTTCCGGTGCTTATGTGCCCATCCCTCCACATGAACCACACTTTACAGAATAAACAACGTATCATATCTTCTCACAGACACCTTATATACACCTTTATTTGTGCCTTTTTCTCATTTTACTCTGTGACCACAATGAGTAGGCAATTTACTGTCAGAGAGTCTCTTGACCGATTTTGTAAATCAAATGAAGAGGAAATCAAAGTTGAACCGGAGATAGAGGAAGATGTGTCAATAATGACATCGATCCTGAATTGGATCCGGACCTTCATGAGACGGACCAGTCAACAGATGGAGCAGCTCCAGAGGAAGAGGCACATGGAGAAGAGGCACCTGAGGTGACATTCCAGTCCAAGTGTGGCAACTTGCTCTGGTATTCTTCCTCCAAGGACAGAGGAGGCAGAGCAAAAGTGGAAAACATTGTAAGGATGACGCCACGGCCAACACGATATGTATCATACCGTGTGGATGACATCAAGTCCAGCTTCTAACACTTTTTACCAGAGTCCATGGAGGAAATTATGCTGGACATGACAAACCTGGAGGCAAAGTGTGTGTATAGGGACACATGGACGTTGTTCTGATCAACTGAAGGATCAAATGTTCTTGTGTTTACAAGATTCTCCTTCTTCTTGAGTGAAAGAAACAATTTAAAAACAATGTTGGATTACCTGAAAATGCATCGTTACACAAGTAAAAACATTACCGTTCTTCTAAGCCTTTTTTGACTGATGGCACTTCAAGATGTTGGGTATGATCATGACAAGGAATGTGCCTGTGGCTATTCTTGAGAAAATGTCAGATCACAGTGTTTCAGGTGGCGTTGCTTCACATGGTTTATGATACATTGTGCAATCAGCATCAACGTCTCACTCTCACCAAAAAGCAACCAAGGCTTTATTTTTCATTGAATATGAGTCAAACCTTTGTGTAAATGCATAATTACGACGAAAGAGGCACTTTTAAGATTTACCATAGTTTCGTTTTCAGGCAAACAAATTTTCAATGGAGTGCAGGGGCACTCTGACGCTAGCATCATGCACCATGACGGCGGCGCGCCGGAGATCCCGCTACTACAGTGATACTAGCGTAACACTCTGATGACACAGTCATCAGACATTTCTTAGCAAAAATGACTGATGGCACTTCAAGATGGTGGGTATAATAACGACAATGAATGTGCCTGTGGCTATTCTTGAGAAAATGTCAGATCACAGAGTTTAAGGTGGCGTTGCGTCACATGATTTAAGATACAAAGTGCAATCAGCATCAACTTCTTAAGAAAGGCTGCATACACACACACACCTACACACACACACACACACACCTGTATATAGTATATAGATAGGACTAAAATCGGACCGGACCGGATTTCTATATAGTCGAATTGAAACACCTAGATTTTTCGATCGATAGTCGAATTACTCCTGCATGTGTACATTTCATCGGATTGGATCGGATCGGATTTTCACGTTCTGCTCAGGCGCAAGATTTCTTTCCTGGGGCCGTGAGCCGGAAGTAGAAGGGCGGCAGCGGCGTCTTTCCTCCAAAATAACCGCAACAAAGAGTGCCATTGTGCATCTAGTTTTTGTAATTGTCATGTACACCATATATACGAAATGTACAAAGATGTGGCTGTCTCGCTCTTCGTACGCCATCTTTCTCGAATGCCAAGGCAAAGTTTGTTGTTGCTGGTGACGTAAAGAGGTCAGCCGGAGGTGGCTCTATTACCACTAGCTGAAATGGGTACAGCGCCACCTAGCGTACCAGGGTATGACATGCTCCGGTCAATAATCCGATTTTCTCACTGGCATTTATACTCTGACAATTGCAGTTGTCTGATAGCATAGTTGAACTATGGCTGTAATCCAACTAAGCTGTGCATGTAAACGTACTGACTCATCTTCATGGTTACAGTAGTAAAAAGAAACCAACACTGATTCACTGACATGTTAAACAAACAGCAGTCTCCTGTGTTAAAGTACTATCAGTAAATCCACCACATTTTCCTCACTGTGTAACATCTGACTTCCTCCTTTGTATCCATAGAAACTCAGGACTGTACAATCATGCTCAGCAATGAAAGTGAAGCTTGAACCTCAAACTTAGGACTTATTAATGTATTATGACATCTGAGTGAAACTAAAGCTTTAAAAAATGTTTTTGGAGAAGCAGATATTCAATGATTGATTAAATGCACATGACGGGGAAACTTATCAGTTATTGCCTTTAACACATTTTGAGTCAAAGTATTTTCTATATCATAAAAAGTGTGTTGAACTGTATCTGATCCATCTCTAGCACTCACTTCAGGTATGTTATGCAAAAACATTCCACTAGATGTTGCTGTCTTATCAAATAATATGCTGTTTCAGTTGGCCTCCTCACAGGAAGTCACTCCAGATATGAGGACACTGTTTATTTGAAAGTAAGTGCATTTTTCCAACATCTTATGGTTTCAGAAGTCCTGCTGAAAACAATGATGTTACTTACAACTAAAATAAGTAAAAATTGTCAAATAATTAATACCAATGTATTGAAAACACCATTAATAAATCAAACATTTGTTAAATTGAATGCAAATGTATCTTAAATATCCTGAAGAAAATGTCATATGCTCTGGCAAGGTTTTCTTCTTTATATAATATTTCCCAGTTTTGGTTGAGTAATTAATTTTTTAAAGCATTCCTTGACTCATCTGTCCTTGCTCTGCTATGATTGGACTTTGTGGTCTGTTTCTGTGCTTTATGTTTCAGAGGAGCTTGGTGAGGCTGGGTGTGGCTTTGCTGCTGATTGGAGCTGTGCTGGTTCACACACCTGCAGCACAGTGAGTATAATCAGCACCTGCTCTCATACCCAGACCTTCTCTCTGCACAGTGCCAGAATATTGTCATCAGCCCCAGTGTAACTTGCTCACTCTCAGTGTCTCTAATGTTTATGTGATTTAAAAGCGTTCATGTGTTGAATCGCCAGTACTTTAACCCTGCCTTCCTCCTCTTCCAGTGTGAACAGGCCATACCTGTGAACCAGCTCCTCAACCACTCGATGCCCAGCCTCCCGTACCTCTGCCACCCCTCACAACCTCTACTGTCTGAACCAGCCTCAGGCGTTAACCACGAGTCTCCATCTGCACCACCCTGGAAGCCACCAGCCTGCGCTCGAGCTCACAGTCCCATAAATTGGATTAAGGCTTAATACTGTATTGTATTGATCAAGTCTTCAGTTGGTTTGTGGTTACTTGGATTAAGCAGATCTATGTCAAAATGCCCACAGATGAACATGACCTTTTGATTAGACATTGGAAACATTTCCTCCATCCATTCCTTGAAAATTACCATATTAGAACCTGGTGCTCTATAAATACAGCTAACAATTACATTCTTCTTTTTTTCACGTATATTTCTACTATTCAACAGTCTAATACCTTTCCAATTCCAGTTGTCTCTCTTCCACCTTGAAATTAAAGTTTTTGTCCACATACACAGCCACACCTCCTCCACTCTTGTTCTCCCTGTTTATGTGATTAATTTCATTAGCATCTAATTCAAAGTCTGTACACTTCACAGTGTTGATACAAGTTTCTGATATTGCAAGTATGTTAAATGGTTGTGCAAATTGATGTTTCTTATCTGTCTTGATAGTGTTGTTGAACTGTTCATCTGTGTAATGGCAGCAATCGTTGCTGATGTTGAAGAAAGAGTTATTTCCAGGTCGATATTGTATTCCATGTCCTTGTTGCTGATGTTGAAGAAAGAGTTATTGCCAGGTCGATATTGTATTCCATGTCCTGTGAGTTGTGCTCTGTGGTTTCAAATGTTTTGAGTTCCAAGTGACCATCATCAGCAATATTCTTTGTTATGTGTACATTACCTCCAGTTGTAGGTGAAGGATTTCCTTCAGAGTGTGTCATGTTTGTACATTGTGTATTTAATCACTTGCAGCTGTGTCACTATGATTGTGATCACTTGTGTTTCCAGTTACCTCACAGTCCATTTTGATTCTCACTGAAATTTGTCTAACTCCTCAAGCTCATTGATTACCAGCACTTTGGCCCCCTCCGGTGTTCTGTTTAGTTTAATGATTTGTGGATGGATTGTATTTTCTTCTGTTTCTTCATGAATCGTGCATTCCTGGTGATATCAGCATTTAGTTTGGTTATGTGTCCACTCTCTAACCCTATGAAGGCCATTTGGTCGTTGTTGTTTCTCCGTGGCAGAGGGTGACATGCTTCAGTGGTGTAACAGTCCATTTGGATGCCCTAGGACTGCAGAAAGGCTGCCACCTGTTGCTCCACTGAGTCAGAAACTAATGTTTTATTTGTGCTCTCGACATCATTGAAGATTAGGGCTTGACCTTAAAGATTTCCCGTGGTTTGAATAAAGATTGAAGGAATCAATGAATTTATTCATTTATTAAGCAATTGTTAATTGTCTCAACTGATGTTTACAACACTTTATAAATCTTTAATAAATACTGTTTTTCATCTATAAATATTATTTGAATGGTCATTATAAAGTTGCAACTGGTATACATAATCCCCTGTTAAATAAATCAATCAATTATAAAGCATTTTATTGCTTGTTAAGAGTGACAAAACTCAGTTGAAGTACATTACAGATTTAACATTTAATAAACATGTTTATCATAAAGTGTTACCAGTGTGTTTCAAATTGGGGATTTGCTACAAAATAAAAGACTCTTGATAATTATTGCTATTATAACACATTTAACAGTGATACATACATGTGAAAAAATAATTATAGTATGATTTGTAATGTCTAAAAACATGAACCACTGTTTGTTCAGATGCTCAGTAGATTTTTATTGTTGTATCAGGAGCCATCATCAGCAGTACACAGACATCACTGAGGAGAGGCAGTCTCTCCTTAGTTCTTACAGCACTTTGAGATAACACACATTAACTGTAGACAACAACAGGATGTACATGATTTCACTCAAGCTGTTATTCAACCTTTCTTTACCTGATCGTGACATTTTCCAGGTTGAAGACACATTGTTCTTCTTCCTTCGTACATCACAACATCTCAAACATCCTCCACCTGCACCTGCTCCTTAAACTCCTCCACACATATATCCTCTTGTTGTACAGACACACAGGAAGAGGTCTGAACCTCCTCCAGGCTGAAGTCCTTTATAATGAGTTTACTTGTATTTAGTTTCCCAACAACCTAAACATTGTAATATCATGGCAGATATATAAGACAGCAAGCAAAAGCCGAATCATATTGGAAAAACTCAGGAAGTTCCCTCACCTGAGATCAGTGATTTAATATTTGAGTTTTATCTGGTAAATTTGATGTGACTGTGCTCAAAATTGGAGGGAGGTGAAGCTCACGTAGAGTCAAAAATGAAAGTGCTGATCCTCTGTGGATCATCAGATTGTGATATTTATTGTCACTTTCATGACATGACACAGTAAATGGAACAGTTCAGACTCAGTGGTATAATAACATATATTCTGCTTGATCACAGTAATATGACAGCAACAGCCACCTGTTTCAATCTAAATGTACATTTGAATGTTAACAGAACCGGTGCATCATTGATCTCAGGTTGTTGGAAACATCTTTCTGGAGTCATTGATTCTCACTGATTCTCACTGAGCAGGAAACCACTGAAGGAGGTGTAGCAGTTACCTGCCCAAATACTACAATTTGACTGCAAGCTCACATAAACCTGCATGGTCTCCTTGCTGCAGGTGCAAGACAACTGCATTTCCTCCATTATTAGCTCCATCAGGGGGTGGTGGGTGATCAGATGACTTGACTATCATCTCACCATTCTTGAAGAACGTCAGCCACGGGCGTCCAACAGAATGATAGAAGAAGGTGAAATAATAAACACCTGCAACAGGTGCAGTGAAGATACCTGTGGACAGAGGATTTCTATGGGTTCCTGAAAGGCTTTGAATGTCACAGTAATAATTACAACATGGTAGAGGTTTGTAGCCAAAGATGAATTACTTTTTAGACATGTATCTGAATTTTTGCAGTAATATTCAGCAAAGGAAACAAATGCATCAACTTCATGCATGGGTGTAGAAAGCATTAACAATGTTGGTGGGAGAATTTTAACACAGGTTTGGAGTTTCTCCTCTTAAAATGGTTTTAGTGGATTAGATGTCATTTCCTGTATTCTGATGCCATTTGATGGTTTGATTTTATCTGGTTATATTAGCATCAGAAATATTATCAGTAGGTCGACATTTTGCCATTTCATCCAGAGGAATTAGAAAACATGTTTGAGCATAATAAAACACTCAACATTATGTAAATTGATTGAATGACTAATTTATAATGGGTGTCGCAGCCATTATACTAGGATGGGAAAATCCCCACTTGCTTCTCAAAATGTGTATGAATGCCCAGATTAATGAAACTACATGTCAAGTTTTTACTGCTACATTGACACTTCATTGTTAATATACACTATAATATTAGAGGTGCGTTTTTCTTTTTCTTGTTTTGTCAGTCTGGCACTGCACGGGTCATCAATAAATTTAAACCTTGATAATCTGTTACACTTTGAACAGGTACAGATAGTAATCAGATTACATATATTAATAATGATATACAGCTACAGTATATTCATCAGGCCAGTTTGTAAAATGTATCAACAATATAACAGTTACAGGTGATTTAGGCTGCATGCGGTGTCTTTACCTGAAGAGCTGTTGTAGGCATCACCGATGTTTGTGAGCACTTTGTTGTAAACCAGAGTTACATCTGTGTTGAATGGTCCATGAACCCCACCTTTCTCTATCATTGTGCACTGAATGCCACCTTGGTTTTGCCTGTGTGAAACAATTTTTTTTTCATCCTGTTGTTTTGTTGAAGCATTTTTATTTATGTAATTTTGTATTTCATCACAATACAAACATACGGAAGAGGATTAGGGCCACTTAAAAAAATGTAGCTCTGACTTTATTTTCTACACTTTGAACTGAGAATTCTGAATCTAAAGTCTGAATTGTGAAAAAACAGTGCAAACAAGACTTAAATAGCATCTTGTATGTTGAAGGTTAGTACAGGTTGAACTGTTGTCAGTAACAAACTTTTGAAAATCGTGGAGTGAAACAATACAGTGTTAGGAATCAATGTCTTGCTGATGGACGTTACTGCTCCTCATTTCTGTTCATTACTGGCCGCTTGGAGGCTGAGAAGCTACAAAATTATAAGACTGAGGTTCATCACATGCATATGAACATGTTTCAACCTTATTAGTCTCAAAACCAGCACTGGAATTCACATTGATATTGATTACCATGAAATAATTACTTAATGTCACTTTTTTTTTCTTTTAAATCCAGAACATCTTCCTGCACAGGCACAGAAACTAAAAGTTATTCTCTAACAAATTATTAATTCAAATCTTGAAGAAGAAAGTCTCATTCTACCTGTTTCAGTCACGGTGGATTGCTGGTAGATATTTTCTTCGCTCATCTCCAAAGCTGTGATCAACAGGATCACTGCTGCTGCTTTTATATTGTTCCATTGATGGTAAGTAGTTGTCACATGTTTCCCTTAACCAATCACAGAGAATCTTTTGTGGTGGGAAAACCCACATCCTGGCTCTAAAGATGACTGTAAGAAATGTATCAGTAAAATGGGAGGCTGTGCCAACCTGTGGACTAATTTACATAACTTTCAACTATTTCTTATAAACACTCTGACAGTGTGACCAAAGAACAAACAGAACAAAAGCTAAAATAAACATGCTGATTTAGTTTTCCTTACAAATGTTAAAAAAGACAAAAACCACAGGCTGAGTGATATCAAATGGGTTTCTGGGAAGGTGATTATTCAGCACAAATTTAGCCAAATTCTCTGATATCATAATAATGTTGTGCATAAAATTGGCACACTGACCTGAGGGGGCTGAAACTCATTCAGTGTTGAAGATTAAAGTGCTGATCATCTTTGGACCATCAGACTTTTATGTTTATTGTCAGTTTCATTACATTAAAGTGTCTTGTCTCAGTGTCTCTCTTCACAGAGTGAAGGCACTGAGATGAGGCAATAGAGAACGTACATAACAGCATAACATCCTTAAATCAACCCATAAATCTGACCCGAGTTGTAGGAGTCTGAAGGATTTTCCTAAAAACCTTTGCATAGAGTCACAAATATCCTCTCTCAATAATCACTTATGACCCATACACATAGTATTAATCTGTTAACATCAGACTGTAAATCCCCTCTGTAAAAACCTTTGGCTATAACATGTCAACAAAATGAAACAAGAATTTTGAACCTGGCTTTATCCAAAGTTTAGATTTATGTTCTGGAAATGTATGCAAATTAGCTCATATTTAATTAGATAATGCATCATTTGCATAATTTAACATACAATTGAAACTAGATGTATGTATTCAAGATTTTATTTGTTTTAAGTCAAAAATGTCACACCCAATAAAAACTGAAGAAAGAAACAAGTGATAAAAATACAAACTGCTATTGCCGGTATGAAATAATGTACGATGGAGTCAGAAAAACTGTGTGACCTGCTGCATGATTCCCCAGACAAAGACTGAGTCGATGGTCCGCCTCTGGAGCTGGCTGAAGAGAATGTGCACACGAGGCATGATGCAATGAAATAGGTTCAGGAAGAAGCTGAACAAACCTTCCAGCTTCTCGCACAGTGGTAGGCACAAACTCCCCTAATGGTTTCAAAACACTGGATGATGTCACCTTTGTGCTAAAACAGTGTTCACTGCACAGATATACAGAAAAGTTGGATAGGGCTGAAAGAGTTTAAAAAGTTTAACATTTTCATAGCTGAACATGAAGCGGAATGTTTGAAGGAGTTGAAAAGGCAGAAAGATAGATATCTGAAAAGGCTAAAAAGCTGTAGAGTAAGAGGGATGAAAGAGCTTAAAAAGGTGGAAAAAGACTGAAAAGGTGGAAAGTTTAAGGCAGAAAGAGCTTAAAATGGCTGCATCGTCTATGCAAAATGAAAGATGCGGGATCCAAATCCAGCTGAAGAGAATTCTTTCTACAGATTTTCCAGCTGCTCCCCACTCTAAAGATGATGTCACACACTGTAGCTCACGCACTACACACGCATTCTTCAGATACACACGCTGGAGAAGTAACAGAGACAAAGATGAAGAGGTCCCCATAGGAATGGATGGGAAAACGCCTCCCAAAACCCCTGCGAATTTTGAAAAAACTGTAATGTAATGACCAAAATATTTATATGTTGAGTGAGAGGAGACATGGCTGAACTCGGTCATGTCAAATCAATTTTATTTATATAGCCCAAAATCACAATCACATTGCGTTATTATATGCGTAAAACGTTATTAGCCAAAACGCGCTTTCCTTAATAACAGCGCCACCTAGTGGTGGAAATTCAGGACGACAACAGATTATAAAATTTTTCGCCAGGTGTGACTTATATTCCAAGTTTGGTGAGTTTTTGGGTATGTTCAGGCAGTGAATACGGCAGTACACAAACATATCATCTCTCCGCCTCAGAGTGCCATCTCTCTCTTATCTATTGTCAGCCGCGTTGCAAAACGGCCTCCGACTCCTTCCATGTTGCCATGTGGGTATTGTGCCCCTCGCTTTCCTCATGAACCTTCAGCAAGTGACTTGCATTTTTCCAGTCCTTAAGTCCTTCCTTATTAAGTGTGTATTCTTTTGGAGAAAACATTTAGCAGCAGAAGCAGTGCAAGCTATCATTTCTGTTTGAATACATCAGCCAGCTTCTTTTGATTTTTTCACCACTGACTAACACTCTGTTACAAAAGTCATGTTGACGCTCTCCCATCTTTGTTTTTGGGAAATGTGTAACTGCTTTTTTATTTGAACTGGTCCTCTGTGAACTAACTCTCATCTCACTTTGTCAGTTAGAAGAGATGTCCAGTCAGCAGGTCTGTTGGTGCCTTTAGTCCTGATGCTGTGTCACTGGGCTGGTGGTGAAATATGTTAAAAGTGCATCTGAGGAGAGAAGTATATGTATATGTATATGTGACCACTGCATGTTATATTTTAATAACAAAACAAATGCTTGTTGTGTGCCTGATATTATTTGCACTGTGAAAAAAATCTGTAATTTAACAGAATTTTCCCTGTTTATTTTACAGAATTTTTCCTGTATTTTTAAGTTACATAAAAATGTAGGTAAAGTTACAAAAATAAACATGTGATTTTACATGTCTAATGTTAAATAACATGAAAAAAATGTTACTGTAAAAAACCACAACATTCCATTTATTTAAAGAAAATTTAATTTTTTCCACATAAAAAGACTGTTAAAATACACTTGCAAAGCGTCTCGTATTTTTACAAATATTTATTTTTCATTTAATAGATGAAACTGTTAAATTACAGTTTAATACTGTAAAAATATTTCCAAACTTTGATAAAATTAGTGACAATTAACGGTAAAAGAAGTGGTAGTTATATGATTGAAAATACAAATATTTAATGTCATTTTACAGATAGACTTTTCTTATAGTTATGCAACACTCAAAATAAAGATTCATACTGTACATACCTGATTAAAAGTTGGTAAATTAAATCAACGTAGAAATGTAAATACATTTTTTTTTTGTTATTTTACACAACTTTACTGTTCATTATCAGGTAGCTGTATAATAGTACTTTGCACAACAAAACCCCAAAGAGGTGTATGAACTCAAAGAAACCACTTAGCTTCTTCAGATTCAAGATGATTTATTGTCATATACACATAGTTTACACCAGGCAATGAGATTCTTAATTTGCAAGTTTCCCAACACACAAAATATAAAAAACACAAAAATATAAAATATAAAATATACATTATACTTATAAGAAGATGTATAAGTGACAGGCATGTTTGCATGTGCAAAGTTCGCATTCAGCAGAGGCATTGAAAGACATAGAGATATACAGAATATATACATTGGAACAGTGCAAATATTGTTCACAGTATTGATTATAGTGCAAACAGTGATTATATTGTAAGTATACAGAGTTGTCACGAGACCGAGTCATTCAGCAGCCTGATGGCCTGTGGATAAAAACAGTTTTTAAGGTAGCTCATATGGTGAGCATAAATAAGGCCAAACAAAATCAACAGTACATCTGTTCAAGATCTGTGAGATGGTTGAGTATGATTGACAAGTGGTGAGTTTCAAAGGGCATTCCTGCAGTTACTTGCTTCTCACTGACCACTGCTACCAAAGCTGCTTGACCTTCCTGGCATGCCTCCAAATCATCCTGAGAAGATAATACAGATTCAGTGTGTTGGTGTAATTGTACTAAATATCAAGCTATTTGAAGCTAATGATGAAAAAAAATCACAAACACAAACACACACACACACACCTTTGCTTCCAAAAAGGTACAAATTGTGACATCAACCAAGCAGTACTGTATATAACAGTGACATAAACTCTTCGAATGTGCAGTGCAGATTGTACTGTGACCAGTTGAGTGCAATCTACCATCCACAACCATGATTCTCAACAACTGGGCAAAGATGTTATCTGACAAGAACAGACATCATGTATCCACCCCCACTCCACCACCACCTCGTGCAAGTGAAATGCTCTTCACTTCCTTACCGGTCCCTATATCCAAAAAGGCTGAGAGCACTTGATCTACAATATAACTGCCATTAATAAATAGACACTGAAGGCATGAGAAACGCTCAAGAAACACTGTCATTTCAAGAGTGGATAGCATTAGGCCTAACACTTTCAACTCGATAGGACTTACCACAACTAAAAACTACAAGTGATTAATGATATTCCAGTATCTCTGTATCTGATGTAGTTTTTGACTTTTGTCACAAATGGAGAGAAAATAAAACACCAATGTGATGCATTAAAGCATCCTTACCTGTTGCTCATCTGCCATCAAAACTTCCAGCCTCCTTCTCTTTGTAGATATTTACTGGCTGGGTTGTATTCTTGCCAGGTGAAGCAAAGTGGGAAAAGCACATTTCTTATTGGTGATCCCCTGGAATTCACTGTAGAGCTGTGTAAAAAAAGGGGAAGGGGAAAAAAACACAGGTTATAATGATTATATTAAACTGTAAGCCTTTAAAGATTTCCAAAACACACAGCGAATGATAAGTAAGGCAACTTCCACTTTGACCTTATTAAACCAATATTTATCATAAAATTAGACAGCAGTTTACTTACAACAGTTAACAATGAATAGACAAAGCAGAGAGATTATTTACATTTTCACAATTCAAAAATATATACTATCTAAATTTAGTCTCAGGGATCATTATGTGGCTAGTTATCGCCAGGGGCCAGTTAGCCTAACGTAGTTGGTTAGCTAGCTATTTGTGGACTTTTGTTAGCTTTAGACAGCGTCAGTTAGCCAGTTAGCTAACTATCACCAGAGGAACCAGCAGTCAGGACCTATTAAACTATTAAACTTATGTTGCATAACTGATGCATGGTTTGAAGCGAATACTATAAATCAATCTCAAATGAAACTTACCGTCTAAACTTCGCTGCGGAGCTTCTGTCTGCCCACGGGTTGGTGGCAAGTAAAAGGTCATTGTAGTAGTATCCTCTGCTGATGTTCCTCCATTCATCCATCCTCAGCAGGCCAGTATCAGACTGAGTGCACGGAAAGCCCGCGAAGGTGGCGCATGAACGTACCTTTTTTCGTTTCAAAATAAAATTTCAATTTCAAAATAAAATGCCATTGTTTTACATGTAAGCAGTAAACCCACACCTCTGCAAGAAGGCTAAATACATACAAATGTGCAATGCTTATAAACACAAATGCAGCACAAAAGATACTGAAATAGAGTCATCAAATTACAGTCATCATATGGCAAACTGACTGACAGCAGCCAGGTCATTTTATTTAAAGCTAAATTACTATTAATTGTTCTTCTTGGTTGGCCATGGGCCGTGGGCAGGCCTTCACAAAATAAAGAAATAAGAATTAGATACACCTTGACCAAGGGACACTTTGGACATCAAGGGACAAAGAAACAAAATGTGTACAGTCACAAGCACGTGCATCTTGTCCATGAGCACCATGTCCCTTCACTTGTTTGTTAGTCGCTGAAAATCAAAATAACTCTCAACATAATCATTCACAGTTGGGTCTGTGGGTTATCCTGACTAGCTGTCATGATTTCAGGAAAGAGATAGTCGTTGTGTTGTTATATGCTTTCAGGCACATTACAAGACATCTCCAAACCTCATCAAATCACACTATAGATTGGCCTTGGCTAACATAATATTGAAAGATGGAAGGTGTTTCACTGATCCCAAAGCCTACTCGTTCGCCATCTTTTGAAAATCTTTGATTTTAGAGTTTGTCAGAAGTGCTTACAACACTAACACCAAGGTTAAACGTATTCTCGCATGAATACTTATGTGAGAACATAAAATGTATATTTGTCAGTATATGTACATGGATTTTAACATCGAAAAAAGTGAAACACTGACAAAAACATTGACCTAAACACGTACAAAATGACATTATAACATTCTTCAGACAGGCTGTTACGGCCAGAAAGCTTCTTTCAAATGTTAAGAATTTACAGTATGCTCTGCTCTGCACCCATTGCCTCTTTGGCATCACTTTTAGCCTAGCATTGACCAAAATCATTTAAACTAAACATTATCTACAAAAAGGCAGCCAAAACTTAACTAAACAGGTGTGTCGCATAAAGGTCACATCCTGTGGATAGCAAAACTATCCCAAGTACTTTACATAGAAATCAGTCCACAGATATAGGTAAGTGAGAATGTTGGTGAAGGTCTTTTTAAGTAACATTCCAACCAGTTCACAAATTGGCAATACAAATTTGTACATAACCTTATAAATTACCGAGAAAAGATTTTTTTTTTTTTTTAGGGACGTAGGCCTGTTATGATATGAAATGCAGTTTATGATGTGCATGGATGCATCAGTCAAAGTGAGTGCTGTTGTAGTGGCAGAAACATATCACTAAAAAAAAAAGGTTCCAGCAACATATAGCCTTTATCATGTGAGAAATAATTACTTGAATTGCAAGGTCTTAAATTATTTTATCAACAGCATGAACGAATTGAAAGGGTTAGATCAGGAAGCATTCTGCAGCCAATCAGAATTTGTATCTGAGTTTTAGACGTAACTAACAGCTGCACAAGGCGCGCACTGCAGGGGGAGGAGCTATCGAGAGAAAGCCGGTGGACTGAAAGAAGCTAACGGTCGGAAGGACGCTGAAGAGCAGGCGTGTGTCTGTGGAGGTTTGGGAGAGCGTATGACGACTTTTATTAAATATCAAACAACAGATGTAAAATTCAGTGGAGGATGCCGTGGACGCACAGGAACATTTTACAATTGTTTGGAAAACAACTGCTCACAGCGCAGGACCATCTGCAAGGCAAGTGACCAAATTCAAACTTGGTAACGTTAAAGTTAGCATTAGCTTGCTAATTGCTTTATCCCTAGACTTTACTCCTTCTAGGCAAAGGCACTAACGTTATATCTGTATGACCTGAAGTGTCAGCTAACTATTAAGCTATCAAGTAGGGGTGTGCAAAAAAATCGATTCACATAATAATCACGATTCTCATTTACTGCGATTCAGAATCGATTTAAAATGTCCCAAAATCGAGTTTGAAAAAAAAAAAAAAATAAATAAAACAAATCCACTGGCTGTCGGCTTTTATTTTGAAATGACGCCGGAGTCGGGACGCCCTGACGTCAGAACGCAGCCTGTTCTGGAATATACGCATGCACAGAAAGCACCAAACAAGGAGAAAACTTCAATAATGGAGGAGGAAAGAGAGATTCAACCGGCCCCATCCTCGTTGAAGGCAAAGATTTGGACTCATTTTGGTTTTTACCGAATGCCTGGGAAGACCAAGCTTGACATGAGCTTCACAGTTTGCAGGGTTTGCAAAAGTAAGATTAAGCACTTCGGGAACACCACAAATGCGCGGGCTCACATCACCAGGCATCACCCAGAGTTAAGGGACACGGCGCAGAGTCAGCCACCAGCTGCAGACCAACGCAGCCATGTTTCACTCCGTTGCTAATGAATGGGGGCTGAATGTCGCGGATCTAGTTATTGTGACTGATAATGCTGCTAACATGCTCGCCTCTACACAGATTGACAACTTGGCAGACATT
This sequence comes from Sparus aurata, assembly GCF_900880675.1. NCBI lineage: Eukaryota > Metazoa > Chordata > Actinopteri > Spariformes > Sparidae > Sparus > Sparus aurata. The sequence goes on along the minus strand of NC_044196.1, from coordinate 14,361,842 downwards.
ACATGTTTTGCCCATACACTCAACCTGGCTGCTCAAACAGCTCTGAAGCTAACTACGGTGTCAAGACTGCTTGGGAGGATCAGACGAATCACTGGTTTCTTCCATCGCAAATCATGAACTGCAGGAGAAATAAAAACTTCTACAGTTGCCGGTGCATAAACTGAAAACGGATGTCGCTACACGATGGAACAGCGCACTGGACATGATTGAGCGATTCTTAGAGCAGCAGCCTGCTATTTCTGCACAATCCTGTCCCCAAAGGTGAGAAGATGTGGAAGCGACATCTGCACACTCAGCAAGATGGACATCTCCACTGCTGAGGAAATAGCATCCGCGCTGAAACCAATGAAAGAAGCAACGCACATCATGTCCCAGGATTCTACACCTACACTCTCAGTTATTGCTCCTCTGCATGCTCAGTTGCTGCACGACACAGGGCCGGCTGGCGCTGCTGCTGACGCTCCAGTTATTAGGTAAATCAAACAGGCAATCCATGAAGATATGGCAAAAAGATACAGTTGTGCGCGGGATAAGCGCATTGCTTTACGCTGCTTCGCTTTTGGACCCCAGATTCAAAGCCCTGCCTTTCCTCGCCAAGGAGGACCAGCTGGAAGTCCGTGAAAATATAGTTGGAGATGCTGCAGCATTTGAGGTAATACTTGTTCTTAAACAATATATATTTTTGTAAACTGCATAACACATTTATACATGTTAAAAATGGATAGTAATGTAGGTCAAAGTTAAATGATGCCATCTTATACACCCATCTTGCATGGTTGTATGCATTCTTATTTTATTTTACCATAAAATGAAGGACTGGTGGTGTGATTATTATATTGTACATAATGGCTAATATGATTGTTGATTTTTTTTCTGTAGAGTCATGTGAACTTGGAGGAGGCTGAGGTCATGTCTGAGACACCACAGCCAGACCCAGAAGAAGGCCCTGCTCCAAAAAGAAGGCCCTCTGCAGTAGTTGCTCTATTGGGCAAGACATTTACTGGGGCCAGTGTCCGTAAATCTGCCAGCATCAGAGCTGAAGAGGAGCTGAAGAAATATCTGGAAGCCCCTCCACTTTCTCTGTCAGAAAACCCCCTCGGCTGGTGGAGCACCCACGAGACAGGTTTTCCCCTTTTGGCTAGACAGGCTAAACGCTACTTGTGTATCCCTGGCACTAGCGTTGCGGCTGAGCGAGTATTCTCCACTGCTGGGGATATAGTGCCAGCTTCTTTTCCTACAAAAGAACCTGGATGTTGCACCTGCAAATGGACAGTAATCTTGGACACAGTTCATGTCCAGCTCTGTCCATATCCTGTCTTTCATGATTTGTTGAAAATCATACAATCAGTTGCACTGTTGTGGACAGTTCTATTGTTGAAAGAGGCACTTTAATGAAAAATTCAGAGGCAGCTAACTTATGGGTACTATTTTTCATAAAAAAAGCACTTTTATTTTCATAACTTGTTTTTCTTAAAAAATATTAATGTTTTTCATTTGTACAACAGTTGTGTTCCACATGATATTTTTGGTGCTGCACCTTTCCTGTAAAAAGAAAATGCATCTTGATCAACTGTACCATTTTTATTATACAGAAGCACTTTATTTTTGTTCCAACTTATTTTATAGCTAGCTACTTAGAGTAGCAGTTGTGGTCCAGGTCCATGCACTGTTTTTGGAAAAGGCACTTTCCTTTGAATCTTTTATAAAGAGGCACTTTTATTTTTGTTACTTAACAGTTGCAACAATTCCATCTAAGCATAGATACATGTTTAAAACGTAATAAATGTGAAAAAGACAGTTTAATGTCTCCATTTGTCATTCTCTCACAAAGCAGACTGGAGTAGATCATGAGGATCCTTTGCACACCTATAGATTGAAGCAGAAATCATTATGAATCGAAAATCGATTTTGAATCGATTCATAGCCCCAAAAATCAGAATCGAATCGAATCGTGAGATAGTAGAAGATTCCCACCCCTACTATCAAGCTAACTCTCTCACCATGTTGTGGAGAGTGAGTGGAGAGTCGCTCACTAGCATAACGTTAGCTTTACCCATTTAGCTACACACACACACACACACACACACACACACACACACAGTGTTAGTGTTCAGTACACATATTTCCTTGGATTTAAGCAGATGTCTTGATTCAGGAGTCCCATCCATTAACAGAATATTTGTTCCCTTTTCTCAGCAGATCATTTGTGTGAGCCTGTATAGTCATGGATGGAGGAAGTGATCTTGCCTCGTTCATTACATCCACTCTTCCAAAACTAAGTGAACTTGAGTCTTTGAGGTTCTTCAGGAATCAGGAGTCCATGACCTGGAGGACTTGAGCTACTTACAAGAGAGTGACCTTCTTCATGTCCTAAAGCCTGAGGAAGTGAGGAAACAGCTTTCACGTTTCAGAACCACAAGTAAGTGTTTTAAATACTCACATAATGCAACTTTCATCGTAAGAAAATATGCATAGTAAGACATCTATACTATAAGTATATGATTTTCCAGGATTGAATTATCATCTCCAAAAAAATGCTATATGATGTTACTGTGGCAACATATAATACAAAACATAACTCCAGTAATGTGTGTCTTTTATTAAGGCCAAAGAGATGTGTTCACTTTACAATAGAAATCCGGCTAAGCTAGCTGATGTTTGATGCCTCGAACTATGTGCTGTTCTGAGCATTATTTGTGGCTTTTTGATGGCATTTTCTTGTTTGAGGCATAGACTGCAATGTATTGTTATCTTGCAGTCATTTCTGAGGTTGCTTAAACAGCGTAAGCAAGCTTTCTGCAAACTCGATCTCTCGAGGGGCGGTCTTACTCGATGTCACGGTGTGTTAGACCATGGAATAAATTTTCACGGGAATATCCCTTTTAGGGGAGACTAGAGGTGGACCCAGAAGCAGACACACAGGAGGAAGGATTAGGGGGAAATAAGAGCGAGCTTTATTTTAATCAAAGCTGAATACCAAAACCAGAAACACCAAAAGGCAGTCACCAGGACTAAACAGAGTAACAACACAAAAACAATTTCCCCCCGGGGATCAATAAAGTAATCTGAATCTGAATTCTGAATCTGAATCTGAAACTAAGTCTAAAGCAAAGTACAAATAAACAGGGAAAGCCAAACACGAAAATAAGAAACATACCACACGGGACACAGGAGACACTGGAATAAACATGGGGTAAATCAAGGAGGACACCACAAAATGAACTGACAAGGAGTGCAGAGAGAGTAACGACGAGACGAAGGTAAGGTGAGAGGGGAGGGAAGAGAACAGGTGAGGTTATGAAGGGAAACACATGGGGGGGGGAAACACAGAGGAGAACTGAAGAAGAGACACACACGGGCATAATATTAAAACATAATTACTCGGGTTGGAGCCCTGCACAGGTCAAATTCCCACTATTCTGCTATTCTGCTTTTATTGCCAATATATGAAAAGAGTATATAAGAGTACACGTTTTGTTAATGAAGTTGTTTGTTGTATTTCATTCGACAGATGCCTCTTCAAGATAAATCCAGACAAGGGATCAAAAGTGGAGAAGAATGCTTCCAGAATGCAGCTGGCGGTCAGTCCAAACGTTCTTTCCCTAATAACAAAAATTGTGGACTACGAATGGAGGGAGCAATAAGAACAGTTATCAGAAGAGATTGTTGCATTCCATTGTTGCTGCAGTTACACAGTGTTTTTTTTTTGTTTTTTTCAAGATGGGCATCTGTTTGTATTTCAGTGTAAACCGTAGTGGCACCTACTGTAAACTGTTCCTGGTTTGAAACACAATTTCTCTCTTCACAAGCGGCCAATTGTTAAGTATTTTCATTTGTATTTTTCATTTGTTTTGTAAGCATGAACGTTGCAAGGGGCAACGATTACCCGTTATACAACAATATTTTGACTTTTTTTAAAAGGTAAATCAAATAATTTATAGGTGGTATATGATTTTATTACATTGAATATGTATTAAATATACAAGATTTGTATGTAATTGTACATGCAAAAACTCATATTACACAGGATATGATCTTAAATTAACAGTATAGTGTTGTAATTGTAACCTGATTACCAGTTTTACAACAGTATTTTGACAATTTTTTTAAATGTAAATCAAATGTTTTATGTGTGTTTTATCGTTTTATTACATAAGATATTGATTAAATATACAAGATTTTTATGTAAAATAATATAATAAAACAAACTAATAACAACACTCTTATGTAATTTTAAGCCAAATTATTTGTGTTATTGCAGCGTTCGACCATATTTTTAGGTAATTTCATTGTTTTGACAGGTGCAAAAGTCCTTCATTAAACATTAAAAAGCCAAAAAAATACGTAAAATCTCATGTAAAATTTAAGTGATTGACTGTATTTTAATAATGGCAAATTACTGTATTTTTATGAGAAAGTTATTTTCCGTTATTTTATAGAATTTTCTTGGCGCCCCAGCTGCCGGAATATTACCGTTTATGTACTTTTTTTTTTTTTTACAATGTGTGACATTTTGTGCACAACATTGGCAGACGAACCTGAGGAGGTTGAGTCTGATGTAGTGTCCAAAATGAAAGTGTTGATCATCTGTGGACCATCAGATTTTTATATTTATTGTCACTTTCATGACATTAAGGTGCCTCGTCTCAGTGTCTCTGTCCACATAGTGAAGACACTGAGACGAGGCAGTACAGAACGTACATAACAGCATAACATCCTTAAATCAACACATGAATCTGACCCGAGTCATAGCAGTCTGAAGGATTTCCTAAAAGACGTTGCATAGAGTCACAAAAATATCTCCTCTCCATATCATGACCAGTGTTGGGGAGTAACGAATTACATGTAACGACGTTACATAATTTAATTACAAAATGTACGTAATTGTAATCCGTTACATTACTGGGAGAAAATATGTAATTAAATTACAGTTGCTTTTGGAAATTTCCATGATTACAACTTAAGTTACATTTGAAAAATCACCACAAAAGCTCGGATTTATCAAATAGTTTTTCACCCCCCTGGATTCATGTTTGTTTTTAGTTTTTTTCATATAAACATCCTCCTTCCAAAACTGACACTTGTGATTGGCTCTCTGTGGTCATGTGCCATTCGACACAACCTTTGTAACGAACTTCTGACTTTTAAATGTTTCATCTACTGATTTGATATGAGGGTATTTATTTTACATAAGTATGTGGTGGTTTCTGTATCTGCAGTGACTCTGTCTATATCATGTTGTGTTCCAGGGTCTCTATACTGTAGGTGGAGTGAAGGCCAGGGTCTTCAGAGGAGGTGTGGATTACCTGTGCCACCTGGCTCACCTGTATTCAAGATGGGTCTGAAGACAGAGGGGGTTGTACACTGTGCACACTGTAAAGCCTCCAGAGCCGATGTGATTACTGTTGTTGGCCTATATGGATAAAACTGACTGGACTTGTCTGCAGACTCCGGTCATGCTCCGGTTCTGTCTCATCATACAGCACTATATCGACACTCCCGCTCTTCACACCTCAATTATTATGTTCATTTGTACAGACACACCTCATGATGACAGCTGATAACCTGAAAGACCAACTGATACAGTTGAAGCCAGAAACAGATATCAGCCATCCAACTCATATTATTTGAGTTGAAGAGGTTCACTAGTTCAAATGAATGCAGTCTGACACAACAGTCCTGTAAGTAATTCTACCTTCATGAAGGAGGAAATGTTCAGTGTTTTGTTGTCACTGTTTCAGAGAGGAGTTGATTTATCTGTACGGTCATTTGAAGACTGCAGTTGAATTACTGACAGGTGTCTATTATTTTGTCCACACTGTTTATAATAATGAGGGGAGGAGGTGAAAGAACAGAAACACCCGTCTGTATAAAACAATACAACTCACTGTTGCCCCCCAAATTATCACACAGTTGTTACTGTACTTTCTGGTGGGAAGACCATAGAATGACAAGGATCACATCTTTGGAATTGCTGTACTTCAATTTTCTTGTAATTAATTGGTGACATATACCCTGAAACATCTTCAAGCTGTTGGCATAAAAGCACCAGGCACCCATACTTCCACACATCATGTCATGTGTCACTGCAGCCCATCAGCCTAATCTGCCCCCTTGTGGCAAAAACAATGCACATGCAACAACACAACACATCCACACATACAATAACAAATCCAAATTTGGTGATTCTGAATTTTGAAAAAAACATTGTTCTGATTAACTGAAGGATTTAATGTTCTTTTATGGGTTTACAAGATTATCCTTGAATGAATGAGTGAAAGAAACCATCTAAAAACACTGTTGGATTACATGAATATGCATAGCTACACAAGTAAAAACATGACTGTTATTCTGAGCGTTGTTTGACTGATGGTACTTCAAGATGCTGGGTATGATCACGACAATTAATGTGCCTGTAGCTAATTCTTGAGGAACTGTCAAATCACAGAGTTTCAGGTTGCATTGCTTCACATATGGTTTAAGATACATTGTGCAATCAGCATCAACGTTTTTAGAAAGGCTGCACACACACACACACACACACACACACGGTTATAGTACATGGTAGTTAGGTTGTGTGTTCCATCTTGTGTTAAACAAAACACTTATGAACCTTCATTGTACAAGAGTGAATGTTGCCAACCTCTTATCGTCAAGGACTCTGTTATCCTTTGACCATTATCAGCTGTAATGGTAAATTTGGTTGTAGTTATTGAGTTAATTATTAATCAGAGTCACCACCTGACAGTTTAGAACCTTTTTATGAGACTGAGTTGGTGAACCGAAAGCTCCCTATTAATGTTGCATGAAGCAGACAAATATGTTGACAAACAGCAGTGTAGAGTTTGTTTCAACACTGGTATAGACTAAGGTTTGGTTAGCTTATCAAGGTAATGGTTTGGGTTAAAGACATTCATCTTCATGGTTACAACAGTAACACGGATTCACTAACATGTTAAACAAACAGCAGCCATGCATATGATGGGGATCTTATCACTTCTCACCTAAAACACATTTTGAGTCAAAGTATCTTCTATATAAAAGAAAAACCGAGTTCAACTGAACCTGATCCATCTCTAGCACTCAGTTTAGGTATGTTATGCAGAAACATTCCACTAGATGTCGCTGTCTTATTAAATAGTATACTGTTTCACTTCACGTCCTCACAGGAAGTCACTCCAGACATGAGAACACTGTTTGGTGAATCTTTTTGAAGGTAGGTGCATTTTTCCAACATCTTATGGTTTCAGAATTCTTCCTGAACACAAGTATATTCTAAACCTCAACAATTTCATATTTTTATTGGATTGGGTTGAAATTTGGGACATCCAAGACATACATTCACTAAAGTAAAGAATGAGAATGTTTACAGTGATCAGATTATTGAGAATAAATCATTTGTTACTGGAATGAAGGATCTGTCATTTTCAAAATTCATATCTCAGCTAGTTTTCAGTGTCTTGCAACCAAATATTGATTCTGTGTAGCATTACTGTAGTTCTGTCACTGGGTGAGCTGCATTGAATGACCCTATAGAACGTTGGCTTGTAATCCTTATATCAATGCACAAGAAAATATGATTCAGTTAAGATTTTAAACAATATGTATTCCTAAAAAAATCACTCAATATGATTTTTTTTATGTCATGTGATGTTATTTGTTGTATTTTGCACTGGATATAGTGAGTATTGGGTTGGGTTTTTTGGGTAAATAAAGGACGCCATTCTCATGCCGCCTAGCACATCATAACGCCAAATGGCAGACTCAAAGGAGACATATTATGCTCATTTTCAGGTTCAAAATGTTATTTTGTGTTACTACTAGACTAGTTTACGTGCTTTAATGCTTAAAGAACACAGCACTGTATTCCCTCTCTGTATGAAACGGTCTGTTTTAGCTCCTGTCTCTTTAAGGCCCCTCTTCCTGAATAGCAGGTCTGTTCTGATTGGTCGGCTCACACATGTCTGAGCAGGCACAGCTAACAATGACAGAGCAGCTGTGCTAAATCAATTCTTACATGCCAAACTAGCCACTGGGAATACATCATGCAAATGTGTGACATGATGTACTGTGATGTAACATAGTCACAGAAATAAAGGCGGGACTACTAATGAGGTGTTTCAGGAGCTGTGTTTTCTGTGGGAGAGAGGAGATTCTGTTGGAGCGGACTTTGACCTTTTTAACTTTAAGACCTTTTACATGCACAAAAACCCAAATAACACACTGAAGGAGAGGAAAAAATGAAAGAATATTATATGTCTCCTTTAAAAGACTCATTTCACCTCTGAAAAATGATGCTTATGATTGTGTTATAACCTCATTGTATTTACAAATCGGATATTTAACTCAATTTAGACACTAAATAGGCAAACAAGGTCTGGGTGATGTTTTTATTCACAATTTTAACCTCAGTTCAGGTTACAGGTCTGTCAAAAACACAATAATGCCCTGACCAGCAAGTTTCAATCAATCTTTCTATCCACAATGATTTGTTTTTTTAAATGGAGAAGGATTGCTTATTTAATTGGGAAAGAAGCCTTTTTTGTTTCGTGAAATCTTTGCATCAGTCCAGATGGACCTTGTACGTTTGCTGCGTTCTTACAGGTAGCATTCCCAAACAAGCACGGAGGACATAGAGGGAAGCATTCAGTGAGAACAGTGCAATCAGGTCAAGTTCTAACCTGCTATTTAGTGCCTGGCAGGAAGTTTGAGTTTTTGAAACTGTTGAGGCTGAAAACAGATTGAAACAAATAAAAGTGGTTAGACTAAACCAAAATGTACACTTGCCTCTCAGGGCTTTCATGAATATGACATCCAAGTGCTTATTTTCTTATCAAAGATGGATCTCTGCACTTGAAAAACCTTCACTTATTATTATCTGTACATGTCATGAAAACTGTGGAGTGCAGATGAGTTTGTGTTCACAAACCAAATGACACAAAAGTTTTCAGATGCTCAGCAGATTTTTATTGTTGCATTAGGAGCCATCATCAGCAGTACACAGACATGACTGAGGAGAGGCAGTCTCTCCTCAGTTCTTACAGCACTTTGAGATAACACACATTAACTGTAGACAACAACAGGATATACATGATTTCACTCAAGGTGTTACTCAACCTTTCTTTACCTGGTCGGGACTTTTTCCAGGTTGAAGACACATTGTTCTTCTTCCTTCATACATCAAAACATCTCAAACATCTTCCACCTCCACCTGCTCCTTAAACTCCTCCACACATATATCCTCTTGTTGTACAGACACACAGGAAGAGGTCTGAACCCCCTCCAGGCTGAACTCCTTTATAATGAGTTTACTTGTATTTAGTTTCCCAACAACTTAAACATTGTAATATCACGGTGGATATATAAGACAGCAAGCAAAAGCAGAATCATATTGGAAAGAACTCAGGAAGTTTCCTCACACCTGAGATCCATGATTTAATATTTAATATTTGAGTTTTATCTGGTAAATGGTAGTGTCCAAAATGAAAGAGTTGATCCTCTGTGGACCATATATTTATTGTCACTTTCATGACATCAAACAGTAAATGGGACAGTTCAGACTCAGCGGAATAATAACATATATTCTGGGTGATCAGAGTAATATGACAGCAACAGCCACCTGTTTTAATCTAAATGTACATCTGAATGGTATCTCAGTCGGTGCATCATTGATCTCAGGTTGTTGGAAACATCTTTCTGAATTCATTGATTCTCTCTGATTCTAACTGAGCAGGAAACCACTGAAGGTGGTGTGGTTTTCAGCTGCCCAAACATGACTATTTGCAGCCATGCGCACATAAACCTGGTCTCCTTTCCGCAGCTGCAGGACAACTGCATTTCCTCCATTATCAGCTCCATCAGAGCCTGATTGGTGATCAGATGTCATGACTATCATCTCGCTGTTCTTGAAGAGCTCCAGCTTTGATGCCTGTTTTCCTCCAGCATGATAGAAGAAGGTGAAATAATAAACACCGGCAACAGGTGCAGTGAAGGCGCCTGTGAAAACAACAGAGGTGTGTAGCCAAAGAAGAATCATTTCTGGACATGCATTTGAATTTTTGGAGAAGATTCAGTAACGGAAAAAAATGCATCTACTTCATGCCTCTGTGTAGAAAGTGTAGAGAAAATGTTGGTGGGACAATTTTAACACAGGTTTGGAGTTTCTCCCCTTGAAAACCTTTTAGTAGAGTAGATGTCATTTCCTGTATTCTGATGCCATTTAACAGGTAGTTTGATTTTATCTGGTTATAGTAGCATCAGAAATATTATCAGTAGGTTGACATTTTGCCATTTCATCCTGAGGAAGTGCCTCAGAAAACATGTTTGAAGAAAATAAAACACTAAACGTATGTAAATTGATTCAGTGACTAATTTATCATGGGTGTCGCAGCCATTTTACTAGAATGGGAAAAGTCCCACCCACTTCTCAAAATTAGTATGAATGCCCAGATGTATTAAACTACATGTCAAGTTTGTACTGCTACATTGGCACTTCATTGTTAACATACAGTATAATATTACTGATACGTTTTTTTTTGTTTTTGTTTTTTTTTTATCTGTCTGACACTGCACAGGTCATCAGTAAACTATAAATCTTGATAATCTGTCACACTTTGAACAGGTACAGATAGTAATCAGATTACATAAATTATTAATGAGATACAGCTACAGCATATTTATCAGGCCAGTTTGTAAAATGTATCAACAATCTAACAGTTACAGGTGACTCAGGTTGCATGTGATGTCCTTACCTGTACAGCTGCTGTAGGCATCACCGATGTTTGTGAACACTTTGTTGTAAGGCAGAGTTACGTCTGTGTCGAATGGTCCATATGCCTTACCTTTCTCTAACAATGCACTGAATGCTACCTTGGTTTTGCCTGTGTGAAATAACATAGTTCCATCCTGTCATTTGATTAAAGCATTTCTCTTGTAGAACATGATGTATTCCATCACAATACAAACATACAGAACAGGATTAGGGCCACTGAGAATAAAAATGTAGTTCTGACTTTTTTTTCACAAGTCTGACTTTTTGTTGTTGTTAAGTGACCCTTGGAGGCCGAGCAGCCGCAAAATTATAAGATTGAGGTTCATCACATGCATATGAACATTTTTCAACCTTACAGTGCCTTGCAAAAGTACTCACCCCCTTTGAACTTTTCCATATTGTGTCACGTTTTAACCACAAATGTAAATGTATTTTATTGTGATTTTATGTGATAGACCAACACAAAGTGGAGCATAATTGTGAACTGGAAGTAAAATAATACATGGTTTTAAATTTTACAAATAAAAAACAGAAAAGTGTGGCGTGCAAAAGTATTCACCCCCCATCGCACCGCCGCATGCATCACCAAAATGCGAAGCATGGAGGCAAAACGAAGGCAGCAGCACTACCTCAGACTCTGCCTTAGAGGTGGGGAAAAATATCGATTCATTAATGCATTGCAATATATGTTTTCGCAATTCAATATCGATTCAGAAAATCCTCTGAATCTATTCAGGCAAGCAGTGGCCCCGACCACCCGCTGTCCCTCGCCGGACGCCTCTCGGTCCCCGCCTCCAGCAGCTGGAAAGCGTCTTCCCGCGACCTCGCTTGAGGGTCGGAGGGTGATGCGCCGCGGAAACACCGTCAGGGCTGCGGAGGCAGGTAACCGATGTCTGACGCACCGCTCTTTAGGAGACTGTAAACTCCCAGTGCAGCCGGTCTCCCCCTGGCCGCTGCACCGTGCGCCCGCGAGTAGCACTCTCCTCCGGGGAGAGAGGGGGGTTTAGTGTCAAAGTTTTACCCCGGTTATGTTTATGTCAGACAAAAATGTAACATGCAGTCCCAGAAACAATGGCACTTTCTCAGCTTAACTATGGTTGCACTTATTTTATAATTTAACACATCGTGTGCCTTTGTTTATATTTCAGTTTGAACTAGAACTTCCCAGAGGAAACATTTATAATTTAAGATTACTTTTTTTTTATTATTAAAATTATCAACAGGTACTCTAATGAATTATTTGTTTATTACTACTTATTACTGAATCAATATCGAAGCATTTCAATCAGTATTGAATCGAATCGATATTAAATCGAAATGCGACCTAAAGAATCGAAATTGAATTGTGAGGTTCTTAACAATACCCAGCCCTACTCTGCCTCCACCATTAATACGGCATCTTCGTATGATTACTTAGAACAATTTTATGAAAAGGTCAGTGATGATACAGCTGGGAAAAATCTGACCTTTTGTGTAAACTTTGCCAGCCAGGTTTCAAGAAGCAACTCATACATCAACAACAGCAAACCTGAAACGGCAAATTGAACTAAAGCACCCGGCTAGTCTTTCAATATGGAGCCCTGGAGGTGACATGGACAGTTTTTTGTTTTTTGTTTTTTGTTTTTTGTTTTTTTTTGGGTTTTTTTTATCTTGCGAGTGGGACTTACTATCTTGCACGCGGCAGTTATCTATGGAGGACCAAACCTGACATAAGTATAAATAAATAAATTAATAAATAAATGCATAAATAAATACATAAATAAATACATAAATAAATGCTGAAATAAATAAATAAATGTATAAATAAATAAATGCATAAATAAATACATGCATAAATAAATGAATAAATAAATAAATGCTGAAATAAATGTATAAATAAATAAATAAAAGTTTAAATAAAAGAATAAATGCTTTTTATTTATTTATACATTTCTGTTCACCTACATTTATTTATTTCTGTATTTCTGTTCACCTACATTTATTTATTTCTGTATTTCTGTATTTCTGTTCACCTACATATATTTATTTCTGTATTTCTGTGTCCATATGTAAATGAGGAGGTAGGAGGTCCTAACCTCAGTCAAGAGCATGATTGGTTACAGGAGTGTGCTCGATGAGGGTCTACTACTTCTGCCTTACTAGCAGCGCTGATTCCTGTACACTGTACAGGAATGTTGCTGGCTACCAGCAAGCCCGCTCAGCTAACTGCTAGCTGCAGTTGTTGACATTTGTTCATGTAGCTCTGGTTTAGTTATGAATTTGACTGCCGTTCATTTTAACTTGCGAGGGTCCCAGGTGTGCTGGTGGTGTGGTTTGAGAATCCCGTCTGGAGAGAGAGGGGTCCTCAGCCATGTCCGCTAACCAGGAAAAACATTCTGCTCATCGCTCCAAGTCATGTATATGTGTATTCTAGACGAGCGCTACAGAGCACAAATCGTCCAAAAGTGCATGTTGTCAGTCTCATATCTTTGTCGTGAATGTCTGTACTCTCAAATAACTCATGTGTGGAACAGGCTGAGGCATGTGTTCACGCCGAGCGGCTCGAGAGCGGGGTGGAGACCCCTTTTAGCTCTTATGTTAGCTGTTAGCTGCTCGCTGTAGCGCAGCGTCCAGGCTACCTTGTGACACCGGTTACCATCGGGTATTTTTCATTCCGCACTGTTCAAATGGTCGTTTAAAGCCATCATTCCGAGCCGCATACATCGTTATTAAGCTGAAGCTAAGTCGGTGTGAAAACTGTACACTGTCATACAGCCTGCTGGTCAAACAGCCTGCAGAGTACGTTGACATCCAGCCCGAGCTCAGCGTGAGGTCAATCAGCTGTGGCAAATCGTGAGACATCCAGATCAACCTGTGATACAAACACAAGTAGCGACAATGGTTCATGGGAAGCCCAGACATGTATCTCACTCTCGGTGGTAACATGTGTCAACAGTTAACCTGGACGCTACGCTCTTAGCGCTACAGCAAGCAGCTAACAGCTAACAGCTAACAGCGGTGTCCACGCCGCTCTCGAGCCGCTCGGCGTGAACAAATGCTTAATACTGTTCCACACATGAGTTGTTTAACTGTACAGAGATTCACGACAAAGATATGAGACCGACAACATGCACTTTTGGACGATTTGTGCTCTGTAGCACTCGTCTAGCAGTGGTTTGCAAGTTGCAAACCACTGCTAGAAGTGTTCAAGCCACGTCAAAACGAATACACGTATACACGACTTGGAGCGATGAGCAGAATGTTTTTCCTGGTTAGCGGACATGGCTCTCCAGACAGGATTCTCAAACCACACCACCAGCATATCTGGGACCCTCGCAAGTTAAAATGAACGCCAGTTAACCTGTCACACTGGTCGAGGCCATTAAGCTAACTGGAGCTGTTTTACAACGTTACAGAGAGCAAGGCTTGAGATCACGAATCGTTTGCTTTTGTCTAGCTCTCCGATTTGACCAATCATGCTCTTGACTGAGGTTAAGACCTCCTACCTCCTCATTTACATATGGACACAGAAATACAGAAATAAATATATGTAGGTGAACAGAAATACAGAAATAAATAAATGTAGGTGAACAGAAATACAGAATTAAATAAATGTAGGTGAACAGAAATGTAAAAATAAATAAAAAGCATTTATTCTTTTATTTAAACTTTTATTTATTTATTTCAGCATTTATTTATTTATTCATTTATTTATGCATGTATTTATGTATGCATTTATTTATTTATACATTTATTTATTTATTTCAGCATTTATTTATGTTTTTTGTTTTTTTTTATGTATTTATTTATGCATTTATTTATTTATTTATACTTATGTCAGGTTTGGTCCTCCATAGTTGCCATCTCGCACGTGCCAGTTACTATCTCGCACGCGCCAGTTACTATCACGCACGTGCGACACTTGCTGTATCTCGTGCGCGCGAGATAGTAAGATGCAGTGGCACTCTGTCTCAAATGATTGAATGAAGTGAACGTTGTGGTGTTAACTCAACAATGATGGGAGGCTGGAATCATAAACAAGTGCCGATTACTTCCATAACTTGTACTGTAACATTGTTCTCAGTAGCAGTGTCGTATCGTACATAGTCGCCATGTTGTTGCACTCTGACCTCTCTATGTGCAGCGTGTTAACTATGACCTGTCTTATACAACAGCGCCCCCTTGTGGTATAAAGAGCAATAGTATGTCTGTTTTGTATAATAACAGAAGACAACAAACATGTTTAGTGTACTGTGAAAGCCGAGAGAACGTGGTCTGTGTGAGAATGTCGTGGAAAATTGAAGGTATTTTAGTAAATTTAGGTTTTCTGTCACAACTTTCACATGAATATGATACTATATGCACCTGCATCCATTGTTAATCGTTTGTCCTGATTGCCAGTTGTGACTGCTGCAACGTTATTTCATAAATCAATTATAACCAAACTACTACCTTGACAACTCCTCCATCATGGCTAGCATAATAGCCATTAAAACAGCTATTAAAATAGCTATTAAAACACCTGGACACTCATCGTGGATCATCAAAATACCTGTTACATGTACCTCTTACCGTTACACAATAACAATAAGAACCTTTATTAACTTAATTAATTAATCAATTAAAATTCTGAGATGGTCTCAATCCATAATAATAATAAGCCTGCATTTAACTGACTGCACTGTTTAATTACGTCAAAATGCGCTTTAATATCTTGCATGTGCGGCGCGCAGGTGGTCGAGTGGCTAGAGCTCATGCCATATACGCAGCCGACCCCGGTTCGATTCCGGCCGGAGGTCCTTTGCTGCATGTCACATCCCCCTCTCTCTCCCATATTTCCTATCAGTCAGCTGCTTGATAAAGGTGTCCATGCCATAAAAAATTAAATAAATTCAAAAAATATCTTGCACATGCGAGATACTAAGTCGCGAGCGCAAGATACAGTTAGTCACGCGCGTGAGATAGTAAGTCGCACAAAACCCCCCATCCATGCCACCTCCAGGGCTCCGTATTTCAAGGTGTGTGCAAAAAAATCAAAAGACACGGCAACGGCGAGCCAAAACGGATCCTCTACCGGATCCGTTGTCTTCATCTCCCAGCCGCAGCTGGACAACCTGGTTTTGCAGTATATTGTTGGAGAGCTGCTGTTTCTGTTTTAAAACTGATAAAATAATAGGTGTCTGTGGTTCTATATGGGCTGTGGCAATAATTTTGAAAAATCGCTTGCAGCAACATATTGAAAAAAAAAAAAACTATGAACTAGTTCATTTTTGGAACTGTGAAACTATTTTTATTACCATTACCGTTATTATTTTATAAATTATCTCTGTCAAATCCAGTTTGTACAAGTTGATCAACTAAAGAGATAAACCCAAAAGTTGCTCTTGAATACATTCTTCATTAAAGTCTTTAAAGAAAAGTTTTACTCTACCTGCCATCTCTGTTGGTTGATCACTCATGTTGGGATAGCAGGTAGACTGTTTCTCTCTCGTTCTGCTGGTCTCCGGAGTTGTGACTGAGGGGATCTCCGTTGTTGCTTTTATGTTGTTCGATTGATGTTTTGTCACGCCTGTCCCTTATCCAATTAGCAATCTAGCTGATTAAGTTTCAGGAAATGTACAGCCTCCACCAACTTGTTATACTGGTATTCACAAGTTTACTTAGGTCAGTAACTTTCCCTTATGAAACACTAGACGATAGCAAATGTTGGAATTTCTAAAAGGAAAAGTACACCTGAGCCTTGGTGAAGGATTTCCTGTTGGGAGGATTTAATCTTTTTTAATCAAAAAGAGAGACCTTAAATGAAACATTAACAACAGCACAATCAGCAAACAGAAACCCAACCACACAACGAACAATTACAAGAATCATACGTTTTTATGATTCGTTGTGTAGTTGGGCTTCTGAGTTAACAAAAACTGCAAGCAGTGATGAGCAGGCCCTCGAACCATCGCCCATCCAGGCGTGCAAAGGATGTCAATGTGACTTCCTGTATCCACTATGTGGTCCGAGAGCCGATTGATTACGAACTCAATAGGTTGAAGTATATGAAGATTAGAGTTCACCAAGGAAATGTTACGTAAATCAAACTATGATTGCCACCTGTCTGCAGTTGGGGGTAACTGGCATGTAGTAATGTTTTGGGCAGGAGTCTGATCAAATATGTGAAATTTGTGACTGGTCCATTTACACAGAAGCTATAACAACTTCCTGTTTCGTGGCAGTGGTTCCTTGCCACTGCATCGGCATCCAATGAGAACTTACAATCTTCACCATCATAAAGGCGTTAAAGATTTTCTGACCAAATCTGAGGTGGATCTGGTCAACCTTCTAGCAGGAGTTGATAGCAGTAGAGAAACTTGTCATTTCCTGTTGCCACTAGAGGGCGCTATGACTGTAACTGTGGACTCTGAAGGTACACGGCTCAGTGGCAAGAATCAAAGTCCAAAATAACACATACCATGGGGAGACTGGGAGGACATGACATGAACAGGAGCAGGAGCATGAACGGAGGCTGACGCAGACAGAGACAATAGCCTCTTTCACACTGCCATTTGCATGCAGGGGTCCTGCGGCAATTCTCCGCACCCTCCTCTGTGTGAAAGTTTCAGATGCGGAGAGGGGGTAAATTTTGCTCCGGCGCTGATCAGCCACTGGAGGTAGTATCAGGGCAGCATTATTGGTGAGCCGTCCCAGTGTGAACGGATATCCAGAGGCGCGGAGCGAGGGCGTGTCGATCATACAGTCTGATAACTACACAGAAATGCCCCACAAAGTAACGTTACAGGACCAAACAAAAGTAACGTAGTACCTGTAACTGTCTTTGGCAACTTATATGAGGAAAACAAATACCACAGCTGTACGTGGAGAAGCGTCTGTCCTCCTGTCCATCCTCCCGCCTGTCCTCCTGACTCTTCCTCACATTTCTGCTCAAAAAACAGCGTCTGTCACCGGCAAAAAACTTTAACTCACCGAGTGTTTGTGACGAGAATAAATCACCACGAGTGCAGAATCAGACAGCGTCCTGTTTACTGAAGGTGATTATGTATAATTATGTAATTTAGCGCAAAAAACTTAACTCCGTCACTTTCCAGGATGTTTGGTGGGTCAGGATCTCAATCACTACACATTATAACAGCATCCATATGATTATAAACTGTCCGCAGGTTTGGATTAACAGAGGGGAACACCTGGGGAAACACCGACATCATCAACATGACGTGTACCGTCACACCTCTTTAGGAGCCGCAGCACCGGCTTTCTGTGTGAATTACACATGTGAAGGCAGAGATGCTTCGCTCTGTGTGAATCACCATCAGGGGAGAATTGGCGAACCACCACTCTGGAGATAATGCGGAGACGCTGTGTAAAAAGGGCTAATGACCAGACAAGGAGTGCAGGGAAGACACAGACTAAATACACAGACACTACAACGACAAGACGAGGAACAGGTGAGGTGGACCAACAGGTGAGATAATGAGGGGAATGCATGGATGAGAACACTGACAGACAGAGGGAGACAGAGGGAAGAACACAGAAGACATTTAAAGGACACGTGAGGGAATGGAAAATCAAAACACAAGACACAACAAGACATGATACAAAGACATGGACATCAAATACAAGAAACCGCAAGACAAAACCAGACACAAGCACACGACACAAAGAGCATGAATCCAGAGGCAGCCTGGGATGGGACCCACGGGGGCCGGCGGAGGCGGCGTGGGCTGGGACCCACTGGAGGGCATGGGCTCGTAGATGAAGGCAGGGATTCTCTGGAAGCTGGCACAAGCTGCGTGTGCTGCGACCCACTGAAAGCCGGTGGAGGCAGCGTGGGCTGAAACCCACTGGATGCCGGCGGCGAAGGTGTGGGCTGGAACCCACTTGAAGCCGGGCCGCTGGATGGGAAACCCTCCTGGGCCTTGGCAGGGCCACCGGCAGAAGTTGATCGGGAGCCCACGGCCTGGGAGCTTCCTGGGAAGTGTCAGCCTAGAAGCAGACAAAGGGTCGCTGGCGGCTGGTGGCCTGGGAGCCAACGGAGAACGGCTGACAGCGACTGACCTCGGCCAGGCCTCCAACCGAGGAGCAGGGACAGGACTCAGCCGGGCCTCTGACCGAGGAGCTGGGACTGGACTTGGCATGGGACTCTGCCAGGCCTCGGACTGAGGAGCAGGCACTGGGCTTGGCACGGGACTCGGCCAGGCCTGGGAACATGGAGCAGGCACTGGACTCTGCACTGGACACGGCACTGGACTCGGCCAGGCAACCGACCAAGGAGCAGGCACTGGACTTGGCACGGGACTCAACCGGGCCTGGGACCGAGAAGCCGGCACTGGACTTGGCACTGGACTCGGCCGGGCAGCCGACCGAGGTGCAGGCACTGGACTTGGCACTGGACTTGGCCGGGCCTCCGACTGAGGAGCAGGCACTCAACTTGGCACGTGACTCAGCCAGGCCTCCGACCGAGGAGCAGAGACAGGACTTGGAGCAGGTGTCGGCTGGGCCACCGACTGAGAGCCGCTGGCAGGGGTCGACCGGGTCGCCGACTGGGAGCCGCTGGCTGGTGTTGACCGGGTGGCCCAACTGGGAGCCGCTGGCAGGTGTCGACTGGTCCGCCGACTCAGGGCCAATGGCAGGTGTCGACCGGCCCGTCGACTGAGGGCCACTGGCAGGTGTCGACCGGGCCACAGATGAAGGAGCTGGGGCTGAGGCATGGACTTGGGCTGGTAGCTTGGCTGTGGCAGAGGCATGGGCTGGTACCCCAGAGCCTGACTTCAGGGAGCCAGGATGTGGACAGGCTCGTCACTTTCTCGGTGGGGGCACTTTGTAGGCCAGCCAGGTTCCCCAGAGAGGAGGCATTTCGGCTGAGGCTGGAGCTGAGGCATGGGCTGAGGCATGGGCTTGGGCCTGAAAGAAAAGGTTGCTAGCAGCTATTTGACGAGCCCTGCTAGCAGGTTTTGTCACAAGTCTTCGTACCAACGAATAATTTCCAGGCCATTAACTGCTGGGTCCTTTCAGGTCCGGTCGTTCTGTCAAGCCGGGTTTAAAGGTGGAAAACATAAGAGATATAGGAGGTGGACCCAAACGCAGCTACTCACGGGAGGCAAGGATATGGGTAAACAAAAGGCGAGCTTTATTCAATCAAAGCTGAATGCAAAAATCAAGGGAACCAGGTACAAAAACAGACAAAAGGGAACAAAAAGCAAAGTAGCAACCAAGGCAAAAACAGCATGACAAAGTGCAAAGACAAACGCAAAGTTCAGACCAAAAATGCAAAATGCAAGAATCAAAGTCCAAAATAACACATAACATGGGGAGACTGGGAGGACATGACATGAACAGGAGCAGGAGCATGAACAGAGGCTGACGCAGACAGAGACAATGACTGGACAAGGAGTGCAGGGAAGACACAGACTAAATACACAGACACTAACGACAAGATGAGGAATAGGTGAGGTGGACCAACAGGAATTTACAAACTACAATTTTGGCCAATAACAAGATATTTTTTTAATAAAGAAAAAGATCTATATAATATACATTTTATTTTATTTTTCTTTGAAGAAGTTCAACACTGGTGTCCCAGCCAGTGCAGCATGTAAGCGGCTTTTTAGTGTTAGTAAAGATGTTTTTAGTGCCAAACGGAACCGGCTGTCTTGTACGTGAATTTTTTGTAGGCTATTATATTTTATTTCATATACACCATATGTTGATTTATTTAACACTGAGTTAAATGAGTATAATGAGTATAAGTAGTTGCTAAAGCTACTTTTTTTAGCAGTAGTTTTACAAACCACATTTCTCGAGGAGCTACTGCCAGGCTGAACTACATGTCGTTTTACAAGCTACGCTTGCAAAGTAGCTTCCCTACTGCATATACAGTGTTAATATTAATGGGCCCCGGGCCACTCTGCACTGAAAAAATTGGGCCTCAAGGTCGAAAAGTTTATGAACCCCTGATTTAAAGGACACATGAGGGCATGGAAAATCAAAACATAAGACAAAACAAGACATGATACAAAGACATGGAAATCAAATACAAGAAACCACAAGACAAAACCAGACACAAGAACATGACACAAAGGACATGAAACCAGAGTCATGACAATAATCACTTATGACCCATACACAATTGATCTGTTAACATCAAACAGACATACAACCCTGGTCCAATTTGATGATTGTGAAGGCCTTTTTTTCTGATTAACTGAAGCATTAATTGTTCTTTTATGGGTTGACAAGATTCTCCTATTTCTTGAGCAAAATAAACAATTTAACAACACTGTTGGATTATCATCGCCAGACAAGTGAAAACATGACTGTTATTCTGAGCTGTTTTTGACTGATGGCAGTAACTGTGTTGATTAATGGAATTGATAATAATAATAATAGCTTTAATTGTGTAGCACTTTTTAACTCATAGTTATAAAGAGCTTAAAATAAATAGTACAGTGCACAAGTCAAAACCCAATGTACATTCATTCATACATACCTACAAACAAATACAGACCGACAAGTCATGTGAGGCAAAGCTGAAAGAATTTAAGCTGAGAGAATGACACTTCTAGATGCTGGGTATGATTGCGACTATGAATAGATGCCTGTGGCTATACTTGAGAAAATGTCAGCTCAGAGTTTCAGAAGGCGTTGTTTCACAAGGTTTAATTAACATCAACGTCTCAACAAAAGCTGAACACACATACACACACAAACACATACGCACACACACACACACACACACACACACACACACACACACACACACACACAAACACTCTTGTTTTAATTATAGATTATCTGATGCTTCCAAAGTGCATGTGGTGCACTGCCCTCGCAATTGAATTCCCCTTATTTTGTTCATTAATTAATTCTTAATCAACAACAGAAAATTGATTTTTGAACATTTTCTTGGGAAAATGTGGGCCTGCAATGCACCACCCAGTTTACTGGTTTACTGAAGTTTGACCAGGTATTGAGCAGTATCTCAAAGTATTTAGTTAGAAATGGGTTCGTTCCTACAAAAAAAAAAGAAAATACAGAAGCCCTGAATGGTCAGGGTCAAACTGTTATTTATCAGTTTTATCCTGATAATGAGTTACATTTTATTTGATTACTCGAGATCACAAGTTACTTGTGTCAATATCACAGAAGAACAAATGTTTTCCAGAGATAACAAGGTCATTTATCAGGAGAAAACATATCAGATTTATATGAACTGATGATTACATAGACGCTGCTGTGTGTGGTGGGTTTGGGAGTTTCAAAGCAAACAATATGAACATTTTAATAAACTTCTGACATCTATTTATCTATTGATTTGATATGAGTGTATTTATATTACATAAGTATGTGGTGGTTTCTGTATCTGCAGTGACTGTATCATGTTGTGTTCCAGGGTCTCTATACTGAAGGTGGAGTGAAGGCCAGGGTCATGAACTTCTCCTCACAGCAGTGACACAAGGTCCTGCTAGTATTCCAGCTTAGTTAGGAGCAGCTGCAATGCATAACTTACCAGCTAACTACACAATTCAAGGAACACAAAGCAAGTTTGCAACTTGGTTATTGTTATTGCAATATCAGGTCAGGTTATTGGTCATTTGCTACACAGATAATGTTGACGTTAGTTGAATTATGCTTCACACACACTCAGGGTCTTTACATGCAACCAACCATCTTCTCTAACTTGGCATCGCATGACACACACACACACACACACACACACTCCTTCAGCCTAGAGCATATCACACCCATAAGTGATATCACTGAGTACATGATGTGAGCACCACCATTGTTTCTTTGTTCTCTCCTATCAAAGACACAAGTGGTGATCCACTATCTTGGACCTGATTCCAACCCTTTAATCAGCCATCTTGTAGACCCTTTTGATCAGCCATTTTGTTTGTAGTCTTCCTTCGTCCATGCTGTGTGGCATGGTAATTTGAACCCTAGCCACCATTTTGCTTTTGTTCTTCCACACGCACACGCACACGAACACACACACACACACACACACACACACACACCTGTATATAGTACACGTTAGTAAGATTGTGTGTTTTCATCTTTGTGTTAAGTAAAATACTTTGTTATATTTGCAAAAATCGTAATCATGATCTGACAGTAGACGAAAATACAGATCAACTGTGAAAAAATCCACTGAATGTGGGTCCACCCAGTGGCCAGAATTTGATTTACAAGAATCCAACGCTCCCGGATCAACAGAACCAATCACAGCCAAGGGGAGTGTCTGAGAAGTGTCAATTGCGCTCGTGCATACGCTGCTGGTAGCCCCCCTCCCTCGCGCAGTACATACTCGGCAGTGCCCCTGGTCAGATAAGTTCAAGCTCCAACTCAAACTGTAAACAATGGCGGAAAGGCAACTGAGCAGACAAATGCCCCACCATTGTCCACATCAAAAAGAAGAAATAACAAGACTGACGAAGAAAAGCAGTGTAAAAAGAAAGAATTGGACCATGCCAGAAAGAAAACTAGGATAAATATTGGAGCATTATTTGGAGCTGCAGGATTTGTAAGGGCTCAAGGGCAATGCAGAATTGACCGCTTTTCTGCTGGACAAGTCAGGACCCCTGTTTGATATATGTTTAATTTCTTTTAACCACAAGGCTATGTTGGCGGCAGTAACAGTAATACTTGCAATAGCGCATATCGCCTTATGATGTTCCACTCAAGCTATGTAGCTTGTTGGTATATCTAGCTTGTTACCTTGCATGCTAACTCCGGTGCATAACTTTGTCTTTATGGCTACTGGTTAGTAAAAGTTTCTTTAAAGTGACCAGGCATGTGTAACGTTAGTTTGTGTTAGTACGCTCTTAAGTGGCTCTGAAGAAAGGCAGCATGGCAAAAATGTTGCGCTGAGTAATGATTAGCTGTTAACACCATCTACCGCTATGTGAGGAATATTGCTTGTTACTGAGGACATCTACGGTGACTCGGCACTCCTCACTGTAATTTAGTGGTATTGATCAGAAATAGAACAATCAGGGCTTATTGTGTTGTTGTTATTTTGAATGCACCATCTTGGTTATATGGCTTCCTCTGTTACTGTGGTTACAAGCCTGCTCGTGCATGGCAGGTTCTTCTGTTGGGAAGGGCTTTGAAGGCAGGGACCTGGGAGCTGTGCTCATTCAAATTTTCTGGCGAAGTCCACTTTTTTCTCAAAACTCCAGACTGCAGCTTTAAGTGAATTATTCATCAGTCCCCAGTTGAAACTTTAGTACCTTTTGATGAGAGGCATTTGGTGATTTGGCTATCTTTTCCCTACTTCAAGGATGGTGCCCCGAGGTGATCTAATGTAAATCGGATCTCATTATCTATCATAATTAATAATCATCCCTGATAATCATTGATTATTATTGACAGCCACATTTCACCCCAAACTCCCGATTCATTTTCCTTGAAGCTTTAGATATGGTGCCCCGTGTAAGGCAATGTACTGTTGGCAATCATTCATAATTGTGTGATATTAATTTCAGCATAATTTGGCCACTGCTAAAATTTGAGATTCACATTAGGAACCAGAGGAGGCTCGTCCATAGAGGCAGAGGAGGTTGGTCCTCCTCTATTTTTGAGAGGCAAGAGGAAGATAAATTTATTTTTAAGAAAGAGTAACTGGTTGAAATAAATCATTTCCAAATCTCAGTATCATTTATAAAATATTATATATATATATTATATCATAAAAAAGTTTCTTCTTTGGAAGAAAATCCACTTAAAACGGTTGAACAGCGACAGCTGCAGACGGAGGAGACAGAGCAGTCTGTGAGAGGAGCAGGGAGCAGGAAGGTGAGGCTAGAGGAGGACGGAGGGCTTCTGTCCTCCGTGGGAGGGATCTCCTTCCATTCACTCAGTGCATTAAGGATTTTTTCATGCTGATCTATGATTGGCTAAGACACGTAAAATGACGCGCTAAGGGAGGACGTCCTCCCTTACCAATCAGCAACCAGAATGCAAGATTGACAGCAGGTTGGTCCAATAACAGTTCCTAAATTTCATTCTCACATTTATACACAAATCCGGGGCGAAATCTATGGGCGCCGCCATCTTGCCTGCCGCCATTACTGCGTGGCTGCGGACTGTGACTTGCCGGTGCTCTCTAATGGATTTTCAATGGAAGCATCCTGCTCGTGAAAACGTCAGGTGACTTTAAACGCCGGATTCAGGTGTATATTTTGATAAATAACCGCCGGTTCCAAATAAATGTCGGGTCTAATTATTATTATTGTTTTTTATTAAAGAAGGAGACGTGACCACTGACACTGCACGTCATTTCTTCTTCGCCTTTTTCCTGTGCTGTGCTGCTTTCTGTCAGTCAGTATCACACTGATGATCGCCATGGCTCCGGTGCAGCAAAAAATAAAAAGCACAACTTCAAATTCAAACTTTCTGTCGTAAAATATGCAGAGGAAAACTCGGGAGAAGCAGCCGCTAGATGTTTCTCTGTCGACCCCAAGAGAGGGAGAGAAACTGAGCTTCAGCGTCTCTCCGAGGAGGACAGCAACAGGGCCAGGCTGCCTGCTGGAGGGAGGAAGAAGGCTAGCGAGGAGCCTGCTGGAGGACATAACGTTAGCGGCACGACCGGGACAGCAACACAGTTACAGAGCACACAATACAGAGTAGCAACAAAGTGACTGTCGTGAAATGTAAATGTCGACTGCTAAGGTAGTACACGGGGTAGTGCAGTTGCTTATCATACAGGTGACTGGGGTTCGAATCCCGGAAAGGATACAAATTTGATTATTTTTTTGTCTTATATATTAGCCATTTAATGAAAAGGTTTTTTAAAGAATTCTTGTAAAATAATATGACACCGTGGACTGGTTTTCCTCCTGTCCTCCCCAATTTTTTCAGTCACCAGCCGCCACTGTTAGGAACCCTTTATCCAAAAGTCTTTACACTTGACCCCACTAGTCTACTACAAGGAGGCGATGTTGATATACTTACAAACAGTTGCATTTCGGTGAGAATTGATTTATCAATCAAATGTATAACACATTTGATGAACCAAAATCTTCTAGGTTATTAACCACCACTTTGAGCCATTTGCTATTGCCACTATAAATTCAAGTTGAAAGTGCTCTGTAGAAATTGTAAGATGTTCAGTTCAGCATTTGAATATCCAGTCTTCGTTCCATTCTAGTCAAGCTGTCAGAATTGCAGAAGTGCTGTTCGTGTTAATCATAGCATGCCAGCAGCCCTGTGATACACAGACGTTTATATCTGGCTGTTACTGCCTTGCATTTCAGTTTGAGTAAGAAGTAAAGTGTTGAATTTTCCTACCACATATTTCAGCACGAGACACTGTTTTCTGACTGTTAGTGCCCTGCATTCCAGTTAGTACATGTTGAAGGTTTGGAAGGCAAAGTTACACTTGTAAAAATGTGTTTATTTTTACTCGCCTATATCCGAGTGCCCTCACGAGCCACTAGATTGTGTTGTAGCCAACCGTGCTCCACAGGAACCTTCCCTTATAGTGTAGACCAGCACAAAGTTTGGTTAGGCTAGTGTACTTCCTAAGCTACACTACAGAGTGTCTGCCAAAGCCACACCATAGCCAACAACACTTATTGGTGCTTGGACAACTTCTATAACAATGGATCACCCCTGTGTAGAACGATTTATTTCTTCCCTGGAACAGAGTGTAAAACCCGGCTGCCCTGAAGTCATTGGCAGGTTAAATTTTAGTGTGCAATGAAAAGATAGGGTCCCTTTTTAAGGACAGGTGCGATGCGCAGAGCACATCTACAGGCTTGTTATTAAGATGTTTGCTTCTAATCTTCCACAAGCAAACCAGACTTGTTGCTCAGAGCAAAACAGCCTGAGAACAGGAGGTAGATTTCCTTAGAATGCAAAATTCCAGTCTCTTCCATCCTCTCTGCACCTCCATATGAGTGATAACAGCTGTCCTGCCCAGGATTCTCAGCTACTAGCACCTAATGTCAATGTCCATAGGAACGCTAGCTTAGAGTGCCCCCACCTTGTTGAGCTGGAGTTTATAGCTAGGGACATTGACCATTTTGAGCAAGACAACTGTGATCACCATGTTGAGGATTACCTTTGTTTACTTGACCACAGTCTAATTCACTAGCCCCATGCAACCAAGAGGGAGAAAGTTCAACTTGTGTGGAAGACGAGCTCAAAAGCTGTACACAAGTTCATACAATTACAACCTCCAAGTGTCAGAAATTAGTACAGAGAGAGCTTTGTCAGGCATTAAAAGAAGAATTATCTTCTACTGCTGATGAGGCAACAGCAATTGTTGCTGCGACCCAAGTCAAATATTTCCCAGCGTGAGCATCCCAGAGATTATTACATGCAACAAGAGTGCACCATGCTTTAAAGAGAAACCTACCTTCAAGTCCTTGTTTGGGAATAACCTTCACCCATGAGTATGCACTCACATTGTAATTAGGTCGCACCAAGAAAACCTCTCACTGAATGAGATAAGTACGGAGCCCTGGAGGTGACATGAATGTGTTTTTTTTTTATCTCGCGAGTGCGACTTAATATCTCACACACGTGACTTACTATCACGCACGTGCGAATTACTGTACCTTGCGCTTGCAAGATAATAACTCGCACTCGCGAGAAAGTAAGTAAGATGCAGCGGCACTCTGGCTCAAATGATTGAATGAAGTGAACGTTGTGGTGTTAACTCAACAATGATGGGACGCTGGAATCATGAATAAGTGCCGTTTACTTCAACAACTTTAACAAAGTTCTCAGTAGCAGCGTCGTATCGTACATAGTCGCCATCTTGTTGCACTCTGACCTTTCTACGTGCAACGTGTTAACTATGATCTGTCTTATACAACAGCGCCCCCTTGTGGTATAAAGAGCATTAGTAGTTCTGTTGTATATAGTAACAGAACACAACAAATGTGTTAAGTGTTACTGTGAAAGCCGAGAGAATGTGATCTGTGTGAGAATGTTGTGGAAAATTGAAGGTATTTTAGTAAATTTAGGTTTTCTGTCACAACTTTCATATGAATATGATTCTATATGCACCTACAACCATTGTTAATCGTTTGTCCTGATTGCCAGTAGTCACTGCTGCAATGTTATTTCATAAATTAATCATAACCAAACTACTATTAGCTTGACAACTCCTCCATCATCATGGCTAGCATAATAGCTATTAAAACCTACACCGGGACACTCATCGTGGATCATCAAAATACCTTTTACATGTACCTCTTACCATTACACAATAACAATAAGACACTTTATTAACTTTTTGGAATTAATTAATCAATTAAAATTCAGAGATGGCCTCGATCCATGATAACACGCCTGCATTTAACCGACTGCACTGTTTGATTACGTCAAAATGCGCATGACTTATATCTCGCGCATGCAAGATACTAAGTCGCACGTGCGAGATAGTAACTGGCGCGTTCGACATAAAAAAGAAAAGCCCATCCATGTTACCTCCAGGGCTCCGTAGATAAAGAAGATGACACAGGTTATTTGAGAAACTGTTGTCACTTCCAAATGTTTCATTGGTAAGACACCTGTGCCAGTCTGCTCAAACAGCATCGACTCATAAATCTCCTGCCTCAAAATGTCACCCTCCCAACAGACCAAAGGGGGTTGACACAAGGAGGCGTAGGGGTACTGAGCGTTACCATCATGTCCACCAATGGCGTTGAGATAGGCATGCAGACAATAGGAGTTATAGAAGGGCGCATGCAGAAATCTTGGCCCAAAATTATGACCAGCCAGCATACTGTTCAGATGATGACCACAGCTTCTCTGACCACAGTTCAGCGCACAGTCATTAATCTTTAGATAGTAACAGTACCTCAGAATTCCTTTCTGCATTCAGCTACTCAGAATGATACAGCCCTGAGCCACAGTTCAAGCAAAACTTAAACTCCGCTTAAAGTCGCAGAGTTAGCTTCTGGGAACTAACAACTTGATCCATGCCTGTACTGATCTTTAGCAATAAGTAACCTTTTTACATTTACATTTACCCATACATTTACATTTAGGGCATTTAGCAGATGCTTTTGTCCAAAGCGGCTTACAATAAGTACATTTGTCACACGAAAGAAACCACAACATATCACCATTGATAAAGTAAGAATGTAAAAAAAATATAAACAATTTTCAAGCCTTCGTATTTACTTACAGTCAGATTTGTTAGCAACAGTAGCAAACTCAACCATTCTGAATTTGCTATTGAGACTAAATTCTGATTGGACTCAGACACCACTCACTAACTTTATTAAATACACGTCGGCCCCTTTTTCAGTGAATTAACGGTTGTAAACCTTAGCTTAGGAAACTGTACGTTTTCATCTTTGTGTCAAATAAAATACTTTTGAACCTACATGCTGTCTATTTAATATTGTACACGAGTGAATGTTGCCAACCTGTACTCTGTCGGGTCACCACCTGACAGTTTAGTACCTTCTATATCATGAAGAATGTGTTGAACTGAACCTGATCCATCTCTAGCACTCAGTTCAGGTATGTTATGCTGAAAGATTCCACTAGATGTCAGTGTGTCATTAATTGATATGCTGTTTCAGTTGGCCTCTTCACAGGAAGTCACTCCAGACGTGGACTTTGCCTGGTGAATCTTTTAGGAAGTAAGTATATTTTTCCAACATGTTATGGTTTCAGAAGTCTTCCTGAACCCAATTATGTTACTTACAACTAAAGTAAGTCTAAAGAGACTCAAATAATTAATACTAATGTATATCTTACATTTGTTGAATTGAATGCAAATGTATCTTAAATACCCTTAAGAATATTTCATATGCTCTGTCAGGGTTTCCTTCTTTATATAATGTTTCCCAAATGTGGTCTAGTAATTCATTTTTTTTAAGGCACTCATTGACTCGCCAATTATTGCTCTGCTATGATTGGACTTTGTGGAGGCCAGATTGTGGTTTGTTTCTGTGCTTTATGTGTCAGAGGTGCTTGGTGAGGCTGGGCGTGGCTTTGCTGCTGGTTGAGTATCATCAGCACCCGCTCTGATACCCAGACCTTCTCTATGGGGGGCCAGATTATTGTCGCCAGCTCCAGTGGTACTTGATCACTCTCAGTGTCTCTAGTGTTTATGTATTCAGAAAGCTTTCTTTTGTTCTAATTGTAGTAATTCTAGTTGTAGATGAATAATTTTCTTCACAGTGTGTCATGTTTGTATATTGTGTATTTAATCATTTGTGTTTCCAGTTACCATACAGTCCACTTTGACAGGCTTCCACTTGCTGCTCCACACAGTCATAAACTAATTCACTGTTTTATTTGTTTTACTGGACCTCAAAGATTATTTTAAGTTTAAATAAAGATTGTATGAATGTATTTATTTATTAAGCAATTGTTTATTGTACGGGCTCAACTGGTGTTTGTAACACTTGTTTAATAAATACTGAAGTTCATCTATAAATATTATTTGGATGTTCATTATAAAGTTGGTGCAACTGGTGTTGATAAACCTCTGTTTAATAAATGGTTTATGAAGCATTTAATTGCTTTTTAACAGTGAAAAACTGAGCTAAAATTAATTATAGATTTAACATTTAATAATCATGTTTATTATAAAGTGTTACCAATGTGATTAAAATTGGGAATTTGCTACAAAATAAAAGACTCTTGATAATTATTGCTATTACACATTTAACAGTGATAAGTACATGTAAGCTGAAAAATTAGTACGATTTTTAACGTCTAAAAACATGAACCACCGTTTGTTCAGATGCTCAGTAGATCTTTATTGTTGCATTAGGAGCCATCATCAGCAGTACACATACATGGCTGAAGAGAGGCCGTCTCTCCTCAGTTCTTACAGCACTTTGAGATAACACACATTAACTGTAGACAACAACGGAATGTACATGATTTCACTCAAGGTGTTATTCAACCTTTCTTTACCTGGTCGTGACCTTTTCCAGGTTGAAGACACATTGCTCTTCTTCCTTCGTACATCACAACATCTCAAACATCCTCCACCTGCACCTGCTCCTTAAACTCCTCCACACATATATCCTCTTGTTGTACAGACACACAGGAAGAGGTCTGAACCCCCTCCAGGCTGAACTCCTTTATAATGAGTTTACTTGTATTTAGTTTCCCAACAACTTAAACATTGTAATATCATGGCAGATATATAAGACAGCAAGCAAAAGCTGAATCATATTGGTTAAAACTCAGGAAGTTCCCTCACACCTGAGATCAATGATTAAATATTTAATATTTGAGTTTTATCTATGTTATGAGCAAGTTTATTTGTAATTTAAACCAACTAATTGCAGTTTGCATATGACCAAAAGTTTTAATCCAAATTTAAACTGAAATGGTAATATAGTAGATTCATCAGTGATCTCAGGGTTTTGGACTCATCCGTCTGGAGTTACTGACTGATTCGAAAACCACTGAAGGAGGTGGTTCTGTCAGCTGTCCAAACACAATGGTTTGCAGGCAGTTGCATAAACACCTTGTCTCCCAGTGCCAGCTCCAGGATTGCAGAGTTTCCTCCATTATCAGTGAGGTATTCGCCCCGCCCATTGTGATCAGCGGCCTTGACAACAACACTGTCGTTCTTCATCAGTAAAAGCCCTGATGTATAATTTTTTGGAGCTTGATAGGAGAAGGTGAAATAATAAACACCTGCAATTGGAGCCTTGAAGACACCTGTGGAAACAAAGGGGTATTCATCAGATTTAAAAGTTTCTGAAACAGGTGAGGGGTGTAACTGAATATGCAGCTGTAATCTTTAAACCACTATGTAAAATGTCTCAAAAGCACTCCAAACAATCAACTCAGGCGATTGTGAGTGTGGCAGCATGTGATGTATTTACCTGAAGTGTTGTCGTAGCCTTCACCAACGTTGGTGATGATTGTGTCAAACTTCAGAATGCTGTCTGTGGGGAAGGGTCCAATGTTCCCACCCTGGGCTGCCACTGCAGTGAACATCACCTTATCTACCATAAAATAAAACATTCTCATCAAGTTATTTTGTCAAGGCATTTTTTCTGTGTTCATCTTGTACATTTCCTCACATTATATGTATTGTTTAAAGAGTAACTTCTAACTGATGTATACATTAGATAAACAATGTCCTGAAAAACATCACAATAAGTCAGGTGCAGGGCTCCATTTCAGAATATTTTCACCTAAAGTCATCAAAGAGAAAGTTTCACTCTACCTGACATCTTTGTTGGTCGATCACTTGTGTTGGATTTGCAGGTAAACTGTAGCTCGTCTTCGCTCTGTCTCCAAAGCTGTGATCAACAGGATCGCTGCTGCTGCTGCTTTTATATTGATCCATCGATGGAAAGTTGTTGTCACATGTCTCCCTTTACCAATTACAGAGAAACTTTTGTGGTAGGAAAACACCATCCTGGCTGTAAAGATGACTGTAAGGAATTTCTCAAGAAAATGGGAGGCTGTGCCAACCTGTGGACTGATTTACAGAACTCTCATCAGGTGATCTCATCAAGTATTTCTTATGAAACCCTCTAACAGTGTGACCAAAGAACAAACAAAACTGAACACTTTGATTTCATTTTCCTCACAGATGGTAAAGTCAAAAGCCAAAGGCTGGGTGATATCAAATGGGTTTCTAGGAAGGTGATTATTGAGCGCAATTTTTACCAAATTGAAGGATTTCATTTGAGACATCCTGTTCACAAAACTGGCAAATGAACCTGAGTGGGGTGAAGCTCATGTAATGTCGAAAAAGTGATGATCATCTATGGACCAACAGACTTTTATGTTTATTGTCACTTTCATGACATTAAAGTGTCTCGTCTCAGTGTCTCTGTCCACAGAGTGAAGACACTGAGACGAGGCAGTAGGGAACGTACATAACAGCATAACATCCTTAAATCAACCCATAAATCTGACCCGAGTCATAGGAGTCTTAAGGATTTTCTAAAAGATGTTGCATAGAGTCACAAAAACATCTCCTGTCAATAATCACATATGACCCATACACATAGTATTAATCTATTAGCATCAAACATACATACAACCCTGATTCCAAATGTGGTGATTGTGAATGACATTATTTCTGATTAATTGAAGGATTAAATGTTCTTTTATGGGTTGACAAGATTCTTCTATTTCTTGAGCTAAAATAAAAAAATTTTAAAACACTGTTGGATTAGCTGGAAAATGCATCATCACACAGCTGAAAACATGACTGATATTCAGTGCTGTTTTTCAATGAATAGCTGCCTGTGTCTATTCTTGAGAAAATGTCAGCTCAGAGTTTCAGGTGGCGTTGTTTCACATGGTTTAAGATACATTAAGTGCAGTTAAAACATCAACGTATTACCAAAAGCTGAACAAACAAACACGTGCATGCGCGTACACACGCGCCCGCACACACACACACGCACAGAGTACACTGTCCAAACGGAAGAAATATCCAAGTGAAATAACCCTATATTTAAGACTGAAGTTCCTTTTGTTTTAATTATGAATAGATTATCAGCTGCTTTCAAAGTAAGATCCTTTGCCTTGATTCAAGTAAATGTCTTGATTAACTTTTTCGAGATATTTTTGACACACTTGTTACGATACAAGCGACAAATCTGTATCCAGTCATTGAATAAAAGAAAAAAGAGTTCTGCTTTTTTTGTTCCGTCAACGTTGTGTTATTAATTAACAGTTATAAACTGTAGCCTGAACTGCACCAGCCAGTTTATTGGTTTACTGAAGTTTGACCAGGTATTGAGCAATATCTCAAACTATTTCATAAGAAACGCTGACTGACAGAATGACCAACGCCTTAACAAAACCTACAAATGTTAAAGTTCCTACAGGGAAAGAACTGTTGAAGCCCTGAAGGGTCATGAGTCACACATATTATTACTCTGTTTCATCCTGACTACAACTTACATTTTATTTGATTTCTCAGGATCACACGTTACTTGTGTCAATATCACAGAAGAAGAAATGTTTTCCTGAGATAACAAGATCATTTATTATGAGAAACCATATTATCAGATTTAGAGGAATTGATGATTACATAGACACTGCTGTGTGGGGTGGGTTTGGGAGTTTCAAAGCAAGCAATAACAACTTTGTAATGAACTTCTGCCTTTGAAATGTTTTATCTATTGATTTGATATGAAGGTATTTATATTACATAAGTATGTGGTGGTTTCTGTATCTGCAGTGACTCTGCCTGTGTCATCTTGTGTTCCAGGGTCTCTATACTGTAGGTGGACTGAAGGCCAGGGTCTTCAGAGGAGGTGTGGATTACCTGTGCCAACTGGCTCACCTGTATTTAAGATGGGTCTGAAGACAGAGTGGGTCATACACTGTGTGCACTGTAAAGCCCCCTGAGCCGATGTGATTACTGTTGTTGGGACTCACACAAATGAAGTGGTTCACTGTGGATTTCAAAATGTACTCTGAACTGAACTCAGTTTCCCATAATTCACCAGTCTTCACACCTATGTGCAAATTTAGCTTTGAGCTACTATTGGTCAGGGTGACAGACCCCCCTCTGACCAGATAGTCAAAACTCCTTTGTTCTCGAGAAACAAGTGATGATCCACTATCCTGATCCAGTCATTTTGTGTGTAGTCTTTCTTTGTCCATGCGGCTTGGCAATTTAAACCCTAGCCACCATGTTGCTTTTGTTCTTCTACAGACAGTACATGTTATTAATCTTTGTGTTAAATGAAATACTTTTGAACCTTCATGCTGTCTATTTAATATTGAAAGAGTGAATGTTGCTAACCTGTACTCTGTCAAGGACTCCAAAACCCTTCAACTATTACTAACTATTATTACTAACTATTTTTGGTCACAGTTATTAAGTAAATTATTAATCAGAGTAACCACCTGACACTTTAGTACTTTTCTTTTTCTTTTTTCTTTTTCCCCTTCAAGGGCAGTGCCCTGAGGTAAATCAATAAATCAACATTTTCCTCACTGTGTAACATTGTTATCTGACTTCCTCCTCTGTACAGTCCTGGGTTTCTTTGGAAACAATCATGTTCAGCAATGAAGGTGAAGCTCGAACCTCAAACTTGGGACTCATTAATGTATTATGACACCTGAGTCAAAACAAAGTTGCAAAAAAAGTTTTTGAAGCAGCACATCTTCACTGATTAATTGAATGCACATGATGGGGAAACTTATCAGTTCTTGCCTAAAACACATTTCAGGTCAAAGTATCTTCTACATCATGAAAAATGTGTTGAACTGTTATTGATACAGTAGATTTTTATTGTTGCATTAGGAGACATCATCAGCAGTACACAGACATGACTGAGGAGAGGCAGTCTCTCCTCAGTTCTTACAGCACTTTGAGATAACACACATTAACTGTAGACAACAACAGGATGTACATGATTTCACTCAAGGTGTTATTCAACCTTTCTTTACCTGGTCGTGACATTTTCCAGGTTGAAGACACATTGTTCTTCTTCCTTCATACATCACAACATCTCAAAAATCCTCCACCTCCATCTGCTCCTTAAACTCCTCCACACATATATCCTCTTGTTGTACAGACACACAGGAAGAGGTCTGAACCTCCTCCAGGCTGAACTCCTTTATAATGAGTTTACTTGTATTTAGTTTCCCAATAACTTCCATCCATCCATCCATTTTCGTCCGCTTCTCCGGGGCCGGGTCACGGGGGCAGCTGCCTGAGCAGGGACACCCAGACTTCCCTCTCCCCGGACACTTCCTCCAGCTCTTCCGAGAGGATCCGAAGGCGTTCCCAGGCCAGCTGAGTGACATAGTCACTCCAGCGGGTCCTGGGTCTTCCTCGGGGTCTCCTCCCGGCGGGACATGCCAGGAACACCTCCTGAGGGAGGCGTCCCGGGGGCATCTGATACAGATGCCTTAGCCACCTCACCTGGCTCCTCTCGATGTGGAGGAGCAGCAGCTCTACTCTGAGCTCCTCCTGGGTAACAGAGCTCCTCACCCTATCTCTAAGGGAGCGCCCCGCCACTCTGCAGAGGAAACTCATTTCAGCCGCTTGTATCCGGGATCTTATTCTTTCGTTCATGATCCAAAGTTCATGATCATAGGTGAGGGTAGGAACGTAGATTAACCGGTAAATCCCAACAACTTAAACAATGTAATATCACGGTGGATATATAAGACTGCATGCAAAAGCAGAATCATATTTGAAAAAACTCAGGAAGTTACCTCAAACCTGAGATCAATGATTAAATATTTGGTATTTGAGTGTGGAAGTGCTGATCCTCTGTGGACCATCAGATTGTGACATTTATTGTCACTTCCATGACATGAAACAGTAAACAGTTCAGACTCAGTGGAATAATGATATATTCTGGTTGATCACAGTGATATGACAGCAACAGCCACCTGTTTTAATCTAAATGTACATTTGAATGGTATCTGAGTAGGTGCATCATTGATCTCAGATTGTTGGAATCATCTTTCTGAATTCATCTGTTCTCACTGATTCTAACTGAGCAGGAAACCACTGAAGGAGGTGCTGATTGAAGTTGCCCAAACATGGTGATTCTCGGGCATGCTCACATAAACCTTGTCTCCTTGCTGCAGCTGCAAGACAACTGCATTTCCTCCATTATCAGCTGTGTTGGAGCCTGTTTGGTGATTAGATGACTTGACTATCTTCTTATCGTTCTTGAAGAGCGTCAGCCTTGCTTTATGTTTTCCTCCAGCATGATAGAAGAAGCTGAAATGATAAACACCTGTAACAGGTGCAGTGAAGACACCTGTGAAAACAACAGAGGATTTTTATGGGATTCTGAAAGGCTTTGAATATGCCATCAATAATTACAACATGGTAGAGGTGTGTAGCCAAAGATGAATACTTTCTAGACATGCATCTAAAGTTTTGCAGTAATATTCAGTAACGGAAATACATGCATCTACATCATGCATGGGTGTAGAAAGCATTAAAAATGTTGATGGGACAATTTTAACACAGGTTTGGAGTTTCTCCTCCTGAAAAGATGTTGGTGGAGTAGATGTCATTTCCTGTATTCTGATGCCATTTAACAGGTGGTTTGATTTAGCAGCAGAGATGTTTTCAGTTGGTCGACATTTTGCCATTTCATCCTGAGGAAGTTAGACTTAGACTTTCTTTTATTGTCATTCGAATTTCACTTAACAGTTCAATGGAACGAAATTTCATTTCAATGACTCAGAATAGTGCAGGATGAAAACAGCAACATGCATTTACATGAACAATAAATAATTAAAAAGTGACTAATTATTAAAATTGAAGAATGGCCATTTAAGTGGGGATTTCAATTTTCAGTACATAAAACAAAGACAATGTTCTTTACAAGGAACAGAATTGTCAATTGGATTGGAGAGAGTGAAACAATTAAAAGGTTTAGGTTTGTGGTTTGATGAAAGAATTACATGGAAGTGTGAGAAAAGTTTTAAATGTAATGAGATGTCTGGTAGGAAATGAATGGGGAGCGGAGAGAACATCACTGAAAACCATTTATATAGGATTAATCAGATCAGTATTAGATTATAGTTGTGTAGCATGTGGATCTGCAGCAAACACATCTCTGAAAAGGTAAGACAATATTTAATATCAGGTTTTGAGACTATGCTTGTATGCTTGTGTGTGTGTGATTGTGTGTTAATTGTTGGTGACTTTAACATCCATGTCAACAAGCCTGAGGACAGATAGACTAAAGAACTGTGCTGTGTCCTTGATAACTTTGGACTCACTCAGCATGTGACACAGCCCACACACAACAGGGGCCACATCCTGGACTTATCTCAAAGGGTCTGAACATTTCTAAGGTTCTGGTATCTGATGTCGCTCTCTCTGACCATTACTGTGTTTTCTTCTGAGAGTGATATGTCAGTGCACACAAATGTTCAAACTCAGGTTGTCTCAAAGCGATACATCACTGAAAACACTGGTGACATATTCATTGAGGCTTTCTCTTCCACACCACCCCTCTCTAGGTTCTCTGTCAATGACCTTGTACTTAATTTCAATTACAAAATTACAAATGTCATGAATGCAATTGCACCAACTAAAGTGAAGGTGGTCTCTGGTAAGAAAAAATCTCCTTGGAGAAACGCCATGCTTGTCAAGAAGGAAAAAAAGGGAATGTCGAAAAGCTGAGCGCAGGTGGCGAAAAACAAATCTCCAGGTTCATTTTGACATTTATAAAGTGAGACTTTACATTTTTAATTTAGAATTGAAAAAGTCAAGGCAGTCCTTCTTCTCAGACATAATCACCAAGAACAAAAATAATGCTCGTGCCTTGTTTGCTACTGTCGACAGGCTAACAAACCCTCCTGTGCCAGTAGCCTGTCTACCAGGGCCTGTAATGAATTTGCATCATTCTTCACTGCCAAAATTCAGAACATTACACAAGCGGTCGGTGCCACTCTACCACGTAAAGGAGGTGTGTTGTCGTTTTGTCCACCTAAACCCAACTCTAATACCCTGACACAATTTGATCCAATTAATGACAAAAACCTGCAAGACATTATACAGCATTTGAAGTCTTCCTCCTGCAGCCTGGATATTTTACCAGTAGGGTTCTTCAAAAAAGTTTCAGACTGCATGATTCCAGACCTGCTACAGATTGTTAACATGTCTCTTCTCTCAGGTGTCTTCCCCCAAGCCATTAAGACTGCAGTCATTAAACCACTCCTGAAGAAGAGAACTCTAGACAGATCAGTAATGAATAACTATAGGCCCATTTCAAACCTCCCAATTTTAAGTAAAATAATTGAAAAAGCTGTCTTTCAACAGCTTAACAATTACTTAATAATAAATGGCTGTTTTGATGTTTTCCAATCAGGATTTCGACCACATCACAGCACTGAGACGGCTCTTGTTAAGGTCTTCAACGACATTCATTCAAACACAGACAGCGGAAAAATCTCAGTCTTAGTATTACTGGATCTCAGTGCTGCGTTTGACACAGTCGACCATAATATACTACTGGACAGACTGGAAAACTGGGTTGGACTCGCTGGTACAACACTAAAGTGGTTTAAATCTTATCTAAATGAGAGAGATTACTTTGTGTCTATTGGTGACTACACATCTGAACGGATGAAAATGACAAGCGGAGTACCCCAGGGCTCCATTCTGGGGCCTCTACTATTCAACATTTACATGCTCCCTCTAGCTCAAATAATGGAAAACAATGAAATTTGCTACCATAGTTATGCAGATGACACACAAATTTACATAACCATATCACCAGGGGACTATAATCCCATACATACCCTTAGTAGATGCATTGAACAAATCAATTATTGGATGTGTCAGAGTTTTCTTCAGTTAAACAAAGATAAGACTGAAATAATTGTTTTGGGATCCAAGGAAGAACAACTTAAAGTCTCTGCTCAGCTTCAGTCTGTAATGTTGAAAACTACAGACCAAGTCAGAAACCTTGGTGTGACTATGGACTCAGACATGAATTTCAGCAGCCATCTTAAGACAGTTACAAAGTCAGCCTACTATCACCTTAAGAATATATCCAGGATAAGAGGACTTATGTCTCGGCAGGATTTGGAGAAACTTGTTCACGCATTTATCCTCAGCAGACTCTACTACTGTAATGGTGTCCTTACAGGACTCCCTGAAAACTCCATCAGACAGCTGCAGCTGATTCAGAACGCTGCTGCTCGAGTCCTAACAAGAACCAAAAAAGTAGATCACATCACTCCAGTTCTTAGATCTTTACACTGGCTTCCTGTCTATCAAAGAATAGATTTCAAAATCCTGTTGTTGGTTTATAAAGCATTGAATGGTTTTGGGCCAAAATACATTTCTGATCTGCTGCCGCGTTATGAACCATCCAGACCTCTGAGATCGTCAGGTACCGGTCTGCTTTCAGTCCCCAGAGTCAGAAGTAAACATGGAGAAGCAGCTTTCAGTTACTATGTCCCACATATTTGGAACAAACTCTCTGAAAATTGCAGGTCTGCTCCAACACTCACCTCTTTTAAATCAAGACTTAAAACATTTCTTTTTGCCACTGCTTTTAACTGAAGCAATTCAAGTCTTTGAACTGCATTATGACTCTGACTCTACAGTCTTGTTTCTTTTAAAGCTTCTCTATTTTAGCCTACTTGTTTTGATGTTTGTTTCTTAATGTTTTTACTGGTCTTAAAATGCTATTTTAATTTTTAATTTTTTAATGCAATTTTTAATGTCTTTTAAATGAAATTTTTCTGTCTTTTAATGTAATTTGTGTGTGCCTGTAAAGCACTTTGAGTTGCCTTGTGTCTGAACTGTGCTATACAAATAAACTTGCCTTGCCTTGCCTATGCTCAGGTGCTATTAAAACAACCCCAACATCAGCATTACACGTGGAAATGGGAGAAAGGCCACTGGAATTAAGGAGAACACAGCTATCGTTAAATTACTGGGTTAATTTAAAAGGAAATAATGAAGAACATCCAACACAAGATATACTGAAACAATGTTGGGAAAAGGAGAGAGGAGAAACAGAAAGTTTTGGATGGATAATAGAGCAGAAAGCAAAAGAACTAGGAGTAAATGAAATAAATATTTGTCCAACGGTACCACTCTCAGTAATATATCCATTGATACTTCCTTGTCCTATTGTAGATCTCACATTGCTTGACAAAAAGAACAAAGATGAGGAATTTATTTTACACCCAAAAGTAATGAAGACATATATAGAAAATAACTATTATAGTTGTGTTTAAAGTTATACAGATGCTTCAAAGAACTCAGCTAACAAAATTGGTATTTCATTACAGTTCCAGATTTTAGCATTAAAATTTGCAAATGAACCAGTAATGGATTGTCAGTGTATACTGGAGAGATGATGGCAATTTTATAACAATGTGTAATATTGACATCATAATTTACTTTAGTAAAACAGGAATGGAAACTACAATCAAGTATAAATTGAAAGAAAGGTGGCAAAAGCAGTGGGAAGAAGAGAGAAGAAGAAGGTGGTTAAACAGAACTCAAAGAAAAGTCGGCATGATGAGAAGCACGGGGAGAACCCGGTTACACTTTGGTCATACAAGATTAAACAGTATATTAATGAAAATAGGAAAACACAATTCAGGGAAGATGTGAGTTTTGTAATCAAGAAGAAACTTTAGAGTATGTTATGCTTTACTGTCCAAAATATGATGCTGAGAGAAGGGAACTGATATTGAATCTTAAAGAAATTAAGTTGAAATATGATTTACAGAATCTTTTACAAAGAAGTT
This sequence comes from Sparus aurata, assembly GCF_900880675.1. NCBI lineage: Eukaryota > Metazoa > Chordata > Actinopteri > Spariformes > Sparidae > Sparus > Sparus aurata. The sequence goes on along the minus strand of NC_044196.1, from coordinate 14,320,912 downwards.
ATGGGGAGAAGTGTTACCCTTTTTTGTGTCAGTATCTTAGTAAAACAAAGTTGATACAAAGAATATAATTTTGTTTATTTATTTATTTATTTATTTTTTTTATCAATAGAAGTCAGGAATGTATGAATGTAAGTCCCGATGCACACTCCATACCAGTAGGTGGCGGTACTGCACCAAAATGTTGTTTGTCAACCTCCATAAAACATCAGGAATAAGACGAATCATGACGTCACTGTCACGCCTCTTTAGGTGAGAAGGGTCTAGCTGCAGCCGCAGCCAAGCCAGAGCCGCTACAAACCACGCCCATTACAAACCACGCCCCCTACAAAACACGCCCATACAACACTACGGTGGCTGTGGAGGTCCAGAGCACTTAGAAAGCAAACACAAAGGAAACAAAGCAATAACCAGATCATTTTTAACAACTTTAACGGTTGATTCACAACATTAAATGCTTTTCAATGCAAACAATGTGCTTGAAACAATAAATATATACAAAAATAGAAAGTTAAGTAATAAAAAAAATAAAAGATTAGGATAAAAGATTAATCTGATAAAAGATTATATAGGACTGCTAAATCTGGTGCATGCATCTTTTCATTTTTTATATAAGTGACTAATGTATGTGCACAAGGTTATTTTAAACTCAATAAAATAAAATATTTACAATAATAATAATAATTAGTAGTAGTCATTTCGATTAAAATAGGTTGTTTCTACCAGCCGTTTTTCTAAGAGCCACACTGTCACAGAGCTTGGCCTACTACATCAGATGCCATAATTATCACTCTAAGGTGATGATTTCTTATGGGTTAACAGAAAAGACTGCTGGCCCTTTGACACAAATAAAATGTATTTATGTATTTATAAATATGACCATACACAGCTCTTTAAAATATGTACCTCAAAACACAAAAGTTGAGACAAATGAATTAGCCAGCAACAACCTTTATTGGCAATAAAATAAAACATTATCATTTCACAGACTATTTTTTAATTCATCCTACACACATACTAAAGCGTCTTCAAAAACTCCTCAGAGTCCAGAGCTCTTCTGAGTTTTTCAGCATATTTTTCTAGTTGCTGTAGAGCCTCCTTGCTCATGTTGTTTGTCATGTAATGAGCCAACAGCCGTTTTTCACTGATGAGACAAAATGGAAGAAAATAGCGATTAGTAAAAGGAAATTCACACAGAAAGGCTGTCATAAACAATGTAAAAAACAATACTTATAGGTATTAGCACTCTCCTTATGTATGTAGCATACCTCAAGTCATACTGCAGTCCACATTTATACACTTCTGTGGCTCTGTCAATGGAAAATGCATGGACAGCTGAAAGGGCGTGGACTGTTGCCTGTGTCATGAGGTGAACAAAAGGACATCTTTCATTTAGACATTTAAGTTGTCTGTCATGTTGCAGTTAACAAGATATTAGTCATAAGTTAAAGACTGACAATAATAACAATCATACAAAATATGTTAATATAATAAATAAAAAAGTTTCATAATTTACCTCTGGCAGAAGCACATCCATAACAAATGCCACGTGATTGTGACACCTGGTTGTCTGTGCTTCAACCAGGCTTGTGAAGAAGCCCAGCACTCTGTCCAGCTGCTCATCCTCCACAAAGAAAATGATCACCCTGCCCTTTGATGTTGCCCAGGAGGATGCAACTTTTTATGTGATGACTGCCTGTAAATATATATATTTCTTAGGAGAATGCTCAAATAAATGTACGAACACTAGGCTAACAGAAAATGTTACACTTAAATCATTCATTTAACATGTTTTGACCAAAATGAGTTACACTATGTGACTTAAATTCCATTTTCAAACTCACTTCAAGATGTTGCAGCAGACCGTTATCCTGAGTGATGAACGTTACATGAAGGTCACTAGTGACTCTTCTATGGTGTTCAGCTTGCTGAGCCCTTTCCTAAAATTTTATCAAACAGCATTCGGATGTTAAATGTAATTATTCTGGTTAAGTATATCAAATAAGATTTGTTGTTTGTTGATCCTTTGCATGTCCTTACCACAAGCCTGTGGAAAGATGCGTCTTCACTCAGGATCCCAACGTCTCTGGTTGTGGTGACCACATCATGTTAGTCCATGCTGTCATTATAGTCCTTAATCAAGACACACAAAGTCATGGCTTAGTGCACAGCTGTAAACACTGGATATGTTGTTCTCTTGGGTTAATCTTCAGTCACATTAACATGCTCTCTGGCTGGAAAGCTGTAAGGCCTCTTACTGTACATGTGGTCGGTGTCCTGTGGACTCTGCAGAAAGCAAACCATAACTGTGTCAGTTTGTTTTATGGGGATCCAGGTAGGACGCATAGGATTGACATTTGCACTTAAAATTATCGCACCCACATTGCAAATTAGGTTTATTGACAAAATGTACAAACTTTCTGCTTTTTAAAATAAACAAATCAAACATGAACAATTTAAATGGATTCAAGAATACATCTGTCATTTTTGCAATAAATGTATTTGTATGTCACTTTCTGACATGCACTTAAACGTCACCGTTAACAAATCTCTAGCCAGTACAGTTATTTGAAGTGATATAAAACATGACCCTATTTTTTTATGTTTTTGTGTGTCAAAATAACACATTGATATGTTGAGTTAAATTACAATATTCTGCGTCTACGTGCCGTGTTCCCTCAATACTTCTGTTATCATCCCCTCAGTCATTAATCTGATTTTCATAACATAAAAGACGACACAAAATGGGTTTGCTTACGCACATTTTCAGTGTATCGGTTTGACGAAATGTGTTTTTTTTACAAATAGAGTCGGGTGTCTTTGAAAAACAGTCATTAATGCTCTTTCTGCCTGGCAAAAGACGTCTCAAACATTAAATTAAACGTCAACATCTTCCCAAAATGTAAACGACCTAACCTGAACCGGCATCTCCATCTTGTCTGCCTACAGGCGCTGCTGACAACTGCAGTTGGCGAACGTACGGTTAAAATGACATTAAGTGTTCAATGTTTACACCTCCTAACCGGGAACTTAAAAATAATATAAATGCGTCTCACCTGAACTGGCATTGCCGTCTTGTCTTGGCTGCATTTGCCTTCTTCTTCTTCTTCTTTGACTGCTTGCATTTGCTGCTGTGAGTTTAATCGTCCTTCCCGGCCACCGTAGCAACACGTGGGCGTAGTTTGTAGGGGCGTGGTTTGTATGGGGCGTGGTTTGTAGTGGCTTCGGGGTCGCAGTGGCTGCAGTTGGGTATTATTGCTTTAGGTGCCGCAGCGCAGCTCTCTGTGTGAATTACCCAAGTACACAGCGTTTCGTCTTTAAAGTGGAGATACTTCGCTTTGTGGGAATGACCAACGGCGGAGAATTGTCGAACCGCCGCTGCGGCGTTAACGCGGCTCCTCTGTGTGAAAGTGGCCAGTGAGTGAATTATGGCGATGCAGTCTCTCGACTCCCATTTTGATGTAAAGTCCAGCTTCAGGCTAGTCCAGTTTGTTCTTCAAGGAGCGGACGTTGGAAAGTAGGATGGAGGAAAGCGGCTCTCTCCGCGGATTTGCCTTTAGCTTAGCTGTTAGCCCCGCTCGACACAGCCCCGCTTCTGCTTCCTGTCGCACCGCCTCGGTCGCCTCTGCTGGCGGATACCGCTGGTACGAGGCTCCGCTGCTTCATAGGCCGTGGGTGTAGCCGATGTAGTAGTCCGAGGCTGCGTAGAAGATCCAGAGTGGTCGCATCTACGAGTCCGAAAGTTCTGTGGTCGGCTGAATCTAAAATTGCCAGGACGGTCGTATGTTGTTTTGGAGTTATTACTACAGGTTCACATTGAAATTACATGAACAGGCTTGTTTGTTTTCTATTAAATCTCCGTTGCTATCGCGAGCCGCCGCAGATAAGATAATAAAACACTAAAGACAATTCTACATTGATTGAATGACTAATTTATAATGGATGTTGCAGCCATTTTACTAGAATGGGAAAAGTCCCACCTACTTCTCAAAATTAGTATGATAGTATGAATGCCCAGATTATTATTATTATTATTATTGTTATTATTATTATTATTAATAATGATAATAACAGCACATAACAACAACAACAACAGTACAACAAAAACAGGGGACAAATAAGTGCAAATGAAATAAATAAGTAAGAAGATGCAATTACATGGTGCCAGGAGCTCGGCACAGAATTCAGACTCAGCAGTCCTTACCATACAGTAAGTCAACCAGGCAGGGTTGAGCTTCCAGGGTGAGAATAGTGAATAGTGAAACTACATGTCAAGTTTTTACTGCTACGTTGCACCGAGACACTTCATTGTTAATATTCAGTATAATATTACTGGTTACTCTTTTTTATCGGTCTGGCACTGCACGGGTCATCAGTAAACTTAAACCTTGATAATCTGTTACACTTTGAACAGGTCCAGATAGTAATCAGATAACATATTAATAATGATATGCAGCTACAGCATATTCATCAGGCCAGTTTGTAACAGTTATCAACCATATAACAGTTACAGGTGATTTAGGCTGCATGTGATGTCCTTACCTGTAGAGCTGTCGTAGGCACCACCGATGTTTGTGAGCACTTTGTTGAAAGCCAGAGTTACGTCTGTCTTGAATGGTCCATATGCCCCACCTGTCTCTATCAGTGCACTGAATGCCACTTTAGTTTTGCCTGTGTGAAACGAAATAGTTTCATCCTGTTGTTTTATTGAAGCATTTCTCATGTAGAACATGTTGAATTCCATCACAATACAAACATATGCAAGAGGATGAGGGCCACTGAAAAAAAAAAATAGTTCTGACTTTTTTTTTCACAAGTCTGACTTTAATTCTAACTTTGAACTCAGAATTTTGAATTTCCTTACAAACATGACTTAAAGAGCAACTTGTAGGCTGAAGTTTAGTACAGGTTGAACTGTTGTCAGTAACACATTTTTGAACTTTGTGGAGTGAAACAACACAGTGTTAGGAATCAATTGGCCATCAAATCTCCTCATTTTTGTTCATTACTGGCCCCTTGGAGGCCGAGCAGCCTCAAAATTATAAGACTGAGGTTCATCACATGCATAAGAACATGTTTCAACTTTATCAGTGTCAAAACCAGCACTGAAGTCACATTGATATTGATTACCATTAATGAATTGAATATCACCTTTTTTTTTTTTTAATCCACAACATCTTCCTGCACAGGCACAGAAAACTAAAAGTTGCTCTTTAAGAAATAATTAATTCAAATCTTGAAGAAGAAAGTCTCATTCTACCTTCCTCCAGTGTCTTCAGCCTGTTTTCCAAAGCTATCAGTTGTTCTGCCATGGCATACAGGGATTGTCCCAGGTCACTCATGTTGGATTTGCAGGAAGATATGTTCTTCGTTCGTCTTTGCTCCGTCTCTGTGATCAACAGGATCGCTGCTGCTGCTTTTACATTGTTCAGTCGTTGTTGTCACATGTCTCCATGAACCAATCACAGAGAACTTTTTGTGGTGGGATCACGTCATCCTAGCTATAAAGATGACTATAGGGTATTTCCCAGGAGAACAGGAGTCTGTGCCAATCTGTGTATTGACTTCCATCAAGTATTTCTTATGAAACACTCTGACCACATGACCAAAGAACAGACAGAACAAAAGCGAAAGTAAACATATTAATTTTGTTTCAGATGAACCTGAGGGGGGTGAAGCTCATGTAGTGTCCAAGATTAAAGTGTTGATCATCTGTGGACCATCAGATTTTTATGTGTATTGTCACATTCCTGACATTAAAGTGCCTTATCTCAGTGTCTCTGTCTACAGAGTGAAGGCGCTGAGAAGAGGTATTAATCTATTCCCATCAAACACACATACAACCTTGATTCCAAATTTGGTGATTGTGAATGATTTTTTTCTGATTAACTGAAGGATTAAATGTTCTTTTATATGTTGACAAGATTCTACTAGTTTTTGGAGAGGCACCCATCTGCAGTCAAGATGGCCGACAAGGGCGCTGCCGTAGATCCAATCCATGCCGTAAGTCCCAAGCGGAAGTTTCTTCTTCGTGTAATGCATTGCTTATTCGGCGTCCATACCGATTAGTGGATTATGAACAGAGAGCGAGGGAACAGTAAGAGAAATAGTCTTTTAATTATCATCCAACGAGTGTGGTATGGTCTCTAAGATGTAATTCGTGCTGTAATATATATAACAAATGCGATGCATCGAAGAATTGTAATGTCATGTGTCGTGAAGGCTGTTTATCCGCTTGACTCAATGGTCCGGGCTAACATTAGCTAAGCCAAAGAAAGTACGCTAATGATTTGATTTGGCAATGTACCAAAACATATTTGCACACTTCTATTAAATGTGCATGTGTGTGTATTAGGGGTATTCAGGTTTTTTTTACCCCGAACCGATCCGAGTCCCTTAATATTTACTATCTGCCGATACCGAATCCCGATACGATACTAAGCCAGACTCAGTATTCTTTGAGTGTTTATTTTTTATTTGTATCAAATTTGGATCAATGTCCCCCCCCCCCCCCGTGAAACAGTCGTACTGCAGATGTTACATGTCGCCATTGGACTACTTTCGCTTTCTAATTTAAGTTATTTCCACACTGCAGACATTTTTATCCACAGGTTTGCCAGAGTAACGTTACGCATGCGTCTACGTTTTGCTGAATATTGTGCTCTGCATAGTTGCCAACTCTCCCGATTCACGCGGGAGACTCCCGATTTTTAACCCTATCTCCCTCAATGCTCCCGGTCAGTAATTTCTCCTGTTAATCTCCCGATTTTACAGTAAAGGAAACAAGTAAGATTGTGTCCCTATATTTGTTGCAGTATCTGGCAACCCTGGCCTGCCTGTGTGGATGAGCAGGTGTGTGATTGTTCCTGATAAATCCCGCAATCCGGCTTTTCCGACCTGAAAATGAGGCTCTCGTGAATCATGCAAATCCGTTTTTTTTTTTTTTTTTTTGGGGGGGGGGCGTTGCGCAAGGCACGGTCGGTCGGGTATTGATAAACATAATGACATTTGATTTTGATGATGACGTGATTTTTGTCGGTTTAATATCACGAGCGAATGGGGAATTTAAGTTGCACACAGTGAAAGCACCACACTTTAAGTTGCACACAGTGAAAGCACCACACCCCAAGTTATCTTGAAATCGATTATTATTGTCATTACTGCTATTTGTACGTTGAACGCCCCCTCCCCACCAGACTGAGCCTCTCTCCCGTCAAACATTGCAAGCATGGCAAAGTGGCTCCCCACGGCTCCGTCTTCGTCGGCGAAAAAGCTGAGAAACTTGTTTGACATTTACCCCTCAGTACAGAGCGGAGCAGTTCCCGAACGACTTGTATGTGTCAGGTGAACTGTTGTTTTGCAAAGAAGCAGACCTGAGAAATCATAATTAAAGGTGTAATGCGTCAGAGTTAGCCACTGTCCGATTCATATTATTTGCATATAATACCAGAGTGACTGTTAACTGCTGCTAACAGTAGCTGCTGTTAGCTAGCTAGCCCCGTTAGCCACAGCCTTCTTTGCTGACTCTGCCTGGACTGGGAGGCTTTTCTGGATCTGCCTGAGAGCTGACCATGTTTTTATTCAATGTAACCCATAAAAACACAAAATATACTACTGTATGAAGACATGATGAAGTCAAAATATTTTTGATGCAGTTTACTGTACTGTACGGTACAGTATTGAGGAAATATGTTTGTCCCCTCAATTAATTTAAGGTAATTTCTATTTAATTTGTGTACATTTGAGTTATTTACATTGAAAACACACTGTTTTTAGTAGTATAATAAGAGTAAATCAGGATTCCCAAAAATTAAAATGGAAAAAACGGAATTCCCAAAAATTAAAACGGAATTTGGGAAAAAATAAAACGGAATTTGGGAAAAAAATAAAACGGATTTCATAGGGCATGGTTTGTATATACATATTATTTTGTATATACATATATTTATATATATATATATATATATATATATATATATATATATATATATATATGTATATATATATATATATATATATATATATATATATATATGTATATATATATATATATATATGTATATATATATATATGTATGTGTGTGTATATATATATATACTGTATATATATATATATATATATATATATATATATATATATATGTTTGTGTGTGTATAATGTATATGTATATATATTCTTTTCTTCCAGATGCACCCTTCTATAATTGAGGATGGCGACAGGCTGAAGTGCACGCCACGCCTGTGTTGCCATCTGTGTTTGCTTGTCCTGTCTGCCCCAAATTTCCAACCAAAAGTGAAAGTGTCATCCAGAGGCACTTGCTGAATCATGCTGCAAATGCAGTGCATTTCAAGCGTATGTTAATCAAGTATCTTTTTGAGATCATATGCCTTTACAGGTAATTTTGAACGATACTTGTGTTTTTGCGTGTCTAAGGTCATATTGTTACCAGTGTAATACCGGGTTGCACTCCTTCAAGGTTTGTGGATAAGTTTTAGCACAGAAAGCAAGTTACTTTCAAGAGATCTCTACTTGTAGCAGGCACTGGAGTTGTTTCACTTTTTGAAGTACACATTACTGTTTAAAGTAAGGAAAAATACATTTGTATGTACTGTATAGGATGTTAAGTCAATATTTGTCTCTTAGGTACTCTATGATTTTTAAGACAAATTACTATCCCTTTTTAGAAAAAATCATCTGCAGATTCAATCTGCCCTGCAGAGATGGAGGCCATTTTCACTGTCCATTTTGTGGAACTACAATAATCTGGAAACACCATTATGCCCCATCTTATACAGTGCAAAAATAAATGTGATATGGCCACACTCACCCCGGCTCCATCCTCTCAACCGCCCTCACCAGAGACCCACCCTACTGTTTTATCATCAATGAGTGTGGAACATTCATACACACTCCCACCTTCTGTGTCAGTCGTCAAAATTGACTATTCCTACACACAAACAGCATCCCTGAAGACCCCAGATCTATCTCAGTCAATCCCAGCTCCAACCTCAAAGGATCCCATTGCTCCAGAGGAAGAAGAAATTGGGGATGTGCCACCAACCCATGTGAGGTTCCTGCACTGCCCAGTGGTTTTGTATAAGAGGAATTTGTTTTTACATATCCAAAGAAAACGTGGCCAAGTAAAAGACACAACAGCACAATCTCACTTACAAAGTACATCCGTTGACCGAAGTAACGGCCTCTATGCCGTCAGAAAAACTTCCAGAGGATTCAGTGTTAGAGTGCATGTGCAGATTCTGTTTCGTTTTATCATTTCAGCTTTGAGTGTTTAGTGTGTGAATGTATTTCCCTTGTTTTATTTCTTTGTATGTTTGTTTTTCTACTTTGGAATATTTGGCGATGGAACACAATAAAACGTAAGTCACAAAAAAGTCCAAGTCAAGTTATTAATGTTGCCAGCATGATAGTGTAATGTTGTGTGTAACTGTATTCCAGAAATAAAATAAAATTAATAGAATACTGACAATCTGACAATAGGAAAGTCTAATTATTACAGTCATTTAATAGTTACATGTGAAAATGAACACATCTCCAGACCTAGGAACTCTCCATTCTGTTGCAGACACACTTGTCTGGGGCCACTGTGTTGCTCATGATGCCCCTCTCATCACTGAAGATCCCTGGTGGGTGATGAAACGACCAGCAGGACTGATGTCTTTTAGCTAAGCTTTTCTACTAAGCTTTTGAGCAAACAATGGGCCTCATTCACCAATATCTTCTTAAGAATCTTCTTAGATTCTTTCTTAAGTTGTTCTTAAGAGGTTCCTTAAGAAAACCCTATGTCAGATTCACCAACGCGTTCTTAAGCCTCAGAATTGTTCGCAGCTGTGTTCTTACATTGATGAAAGCCGCAGGAGCAATATATATGCCATTGTTTTGCGGGCCTTGGATGGAGAAATGCCACGTATAAATATGGTGGGGGGGGGTTACTAATTGATGGCATGTTTCCAATTTACTTGATTTATCTAAAATCATTGGCACATTTAATTTGTTTTAGAATTTAAATTCTTTGTAAATTACCAAAAATATGAAGTGAATAAATAAATGAATAAAAATGACAGAATTATCACTGTAATATTGCATTTTATTGAACTACGCAAGAGAAGAAAACACAACCATGCCAACATTTCGGCACTGAAATGTGCGTAAGAGTACTCCTGAGTGTTTGTAGGATTTGTTCTTGCCTAAGAAAAAATCCTAGATAAGAAAAAATTCATGAATGCCACAATCTTCATAAAATCTTCGTAAGTGGGACTTAAGAACAAATTTGTTCATAAGAACGGTTCATGAATGAGGCCCAATGTGTGGGTAGTCTGTACTGTGTTTCATGAGGGCATCCTCTGGTGGACAGGCTGGGCCATATACAGGAAACACAGGGAGGGCATGCCAGCTTCCTGCAAACAAGATCCTGTATAATATCTGGGCAATACAGTCCTTACACTGTATTACCACCAATGATTTACAGTCAGTGGTGTAGTGGGGATTTTATCACTGGGGGAACTCTCCAAAAAAAAAAAAAACATGTTATTTTAATTTGGTCACCCAGATAGACCCAAGTTGCGAATGCTTGAGCCATATATCGTTGCAATTAGACGACTCTCCTTCTCTCTCACACACACACAACATAAACATAGGCAGAACTGTTCAGTGTGTGTCTTTGTATCAGTGTGTTGCTGTAATTGTAAAATAAATATAGCCTATATAAAACTGTAACTGAAGTATTTGTGTGTGTGTGTGTGGTGTTGCTGCCTCACCAAAAACTACAACTAAGATGATGTATAACTGTATACATTAAGTGTTTGTTATAGGCTATGGTGATTGAGGAGAGAGAGAGAGAGAGAGAGAAAGAGAGAGAGATGCTAAAGGTGGAGTTCTTTTCTGCAATGATTCTGAATTCATTGAATACTAGGGCTGTCAAAGTTAACGCGTTAATAACTCGTTAACGCAACATCCTCTTTACGCAGTAAATTTTTTTAACGCGCGATTAACGCTCGGTATTAAAAAAAAGAAATGCGCATTGTTTGATTTATGGCCGTCGATGGCATCTGTAGTCTTGATCCAGAGGGTGGCAGAAGAATAAGAAAGGGAATCAGAAGAAGAAGAAGCAGGGTTGGCGTTCGGGAAAAACACAGGGGACTGAAAAGGGAAAGCGAAAGTAAATGGAGCAAGGACTTATGAACAGCAAATTCACTTTCAAAACACTGCCAGATGGTTCGGTCGATAGGACAAAAGTTATCTGCACTTACTGTTGACATGAAATGAGTTACCATTGAAGTACTTCGAGTCTCAAATATCATTTGCAAGCCAAACACATGGCAGATGCAGAGAGCCCACCGCCCCCGCTCGCCAAAAGCAGACATCACCATGTTTTGATCCCATTTAGGGTGAGGGGATATTTTTTTAGCCTTTTATTTTCCTGCATGATTTGAAGTGTTAAATAAACATTTTCATAAAGCAAGCATATTTGCCCTTTCTTATGTTGTTAAAAGTATTAAAAACATGGACAAAAAATACATTAAAGTACATTTAGAACAGAAAAAAAATTTGCCAAAAAAATTGCGATTAATTTGCGGTGTGAGATGTGGAGCATGTTAAGACACTTAAAACACAGTGTAAAGTTCTGACCCCATGCTGTTAGCTGTCAATGCTAAATCTCCGTTCACGGAACTCTGTAATGGTTGGACCAAATGTGTTCGCGTCTTCAGTACTGATTTCTGCCGCCCAGGCCTGTGAAAGTGACGATCTACGTCACGTGATGTCGCCATTTTCTCTATTTCTTTCTCCTTTTCCAGCGCCCAAAGAATCTTGGGATATGTGAGGAACATTTGTTGAATTGAATGCAAATGTATCTTAAATACCCTTAAGAATATTTTATATGCTCTGTTTTCTTCTTTATATGATATTTCACAGTTTTGGTTTACTAATTAATTTTTTAAAGTGTTCATTGTCTCCTCTGTCTTTGCTCTGCTATGATTGGACTTTGTAGTGGCCAGTTTGTGGTCTGTTTCAGTGCTTTATGTTTCAGAGGAGCTTGGTGAGGCTGGGTGTGGCTTTGCTGCTGATTGGAGCTGTGCTGGTTCACACACCTGCAGCACATTAAGTATAATCAGCACCTGCTCTCATACCCAGACCTTCTCTCTGCACAGTGCCATGATATTGTCGCCGGCTCCAGTGGAACTTGTTCACTCTCGGTGTCTCTAATGTTTATGTATTCAGAAAGCTTTCATGTGTTCACTCACCAGCGCTTTAACCCTGCCTTCCTCCTCATCCAGTGTGACCAGCCCATACCTGTGAACCAGCTACTCAACCACTCGACGCCCAGCCTCCTGTGCCTCTGCCACCCCTCACAACCTCTACTGCCTGAACCAGCCTCCTGTGTAAACCTGTGAGTCTCCACCTGCCCCACCCTGGGAGCCACCGGCCTGCGCTCGAGCTCACAGTCCTATCCTACCAGGGAATCATTCTTGTTATCAATACATTGATCTTGGATTTGCAGAGTAGATATTTTCTTGGCTCGTCTTCACTCGATCTCCAAAGCTTTGATCAAAAGGATTGCTGCTGCTGCCTCTACATTGTTCAATCGATGGTATGTTGTTGTCACATGTCTCCCTGAACCAATTATAGAGAACCTTTTATGGTGGGAAAACCCACATCCTGGCTATGAAGATGACTATATGGAATTTCTCAGAACAGGAGGCTGTGTATTGATTTACAGGACTTTCATCAAGTTATTATAAACACTCTGACAGCGTGACCAAAGAACAGACAGAACAAAAGCGAAAATGAACATTTTGGTTTTATTTTCCATAGAGATAATAAAAAGACAAAAGCCAAAGGCTGAGTGATATCAAATGAGTTTCTGGGAAGGTGATGATTCAGCACAATATTTGCCAAATTGCCTGATAGTATTTGTGACATCTTGTGAACAAATTTGTCAGATGGACCTGAGGGGGGTGAAGCTTGTGCAGTGTCCAAAAACTGTTGATCATCTGTGGACCATCAGACTTTCATGTTTATTGTCAATTTCCTGACATTAAAGTGCCTCGTCTCAGTGTCTCTATCTACAGAGTGAAGGCACTGAGACGAGGCAGTAGAGAACGTACATAACAGCACAACATCCTTAAATCAACCCATAAATCTGAACCGAGTCGTAGGAGTCTGAAGGACTTTCCTAAAAAACTTTGCAGTCACAAAAATATCTCCTCTCAATAATCACATATAACTCATGTACATAGTATTAATCTATTAACATCAAACACATATACAATCCGGATTACAAATTTGGTGATTGTGAATGACATTTTTCCTGATTTATGGATTGACAAGATTCTCCTACTTCTGTTGCCAAACAATTTAAAAACACTGCTGGATTATCTGGAAAATGCATCATCACACAGCTGAAAACATGACTGTTACTCTGAGCTGTTTTTGACTGTTGGCAGTTGATTAACTTTATTGAAGGCACATTTAGATGCTGGTGTGTTAACGACATGATTTATATTCTCAAGAAAATGTCAGCTCATATTTTCAGGTGGCGTTGTTTTCAAAACATCAACGTCCTAACAAAGGCTGCACACACACACACCTGTATATAGTATATGTTAGTTAGATTGTGTGTTTAATTTTTGTGTTAAATTAAACACTTTTGAACCTTCATGCTGTCTATTTAATATTGTACTAGAGTGAATGTTGCTAACCTGTACTCTGTCAAGAGCTCCAAAACCCTTCGATCATTATCAGCTGTTATGGTACATTTGGTTGTAGTTATTAACATAATTAGTAGTCAGAGTCACCACCTGACAGTTTAGTACCTTTTATGAGACTGATTTAGTGAATTTGCTATCTTTTCGCTCCATCAAGAGTGGTACCCCGAGGTGATCATGATCAATAACAATCCCTGATAATCATTAATTATTATTGATAGCCAAATTTAACCTCCACTTTCGTGTTGCATGAAGCACTACAAGTGAAATGTGTCGACAAGCAGCGGTGTAGAGTTTGTTTCAACACTGGTAGAGACCAAGGTTTGGTTAGCTTAGCAAGCTCATTGTTTGGGTTAAAGACATTCATCTTCATGGTTACAATAGTAAAAAGAAACCAACACTGATTCACTGATACAAACAGTGGTGTCCTGTGTTACTGTCAGTAAATCCACCACATCTTCCTCACTGTGTAACAATGTTATCTGACTTCCTCTTTTGTTTCCAAAGAAACTCAGGACTGTACAATCATGCTCAGCAATGAAGGTGAAGCTTGAACCTCAAACTTAGGACTCATTAATGTATTATGACATCTGAGTGAAACTAAAGCTTTAAAAAATGTTTTTCAAGCAGCAGATCTTCACTGATTGATTACATGCACATGAGGGGGAAACTTATCAGTTCTTGCCTTTAACACATTTTGAGTGAAAGTATCTTCTATATCATGAAAAATGAGTTGAACTGTACCTGATCCATCTCTAGCAGTCAGTTTAGGTATGTTATGCAGAAACATTCCACTAGATGTCGCTGTCTTATTGAATAATATACTGTTTCAGTTGACCTCCTCACAGGAAGTCACTCCAGACATAAGGACACTGTTTGGTAAATCTTTTTGAAAGTAAGCACATTTTTCCGAGATCTTATGGTTTCAGAAGTCATCCTGACTACAATGACACAAGACATCCAAGACATACGTTCACTAAAGTAAAGAATGAGAACATTTACAGTGATCAAATTATTAAGAATAAATCATTTGTTACTGGAATGAAGAATCTGTCATTTTCAAAATTCATATCTCAACTACTTTTCAGTGTCTTGCAACCAAATATTGATTCTGTGTTACTGTAGTTCGGTTACTGGGTGAGCTGGTATTGAATGACCCTATAGAACATTGGCTTATAGTCCTCATATCAATACACAAGAAAATATGATTCAGTTCAGATTTTAAACAACATGTAATCCTAAAAAAATCACTCAATATGATATTTTTAATGTCATATGTTATTTTTAGTATTTTACACTGGATTTATCTCAAATGAAAACAAAACTGTCACACTTATAGATAAAAACAAAACAATTTGTATAGCTAGTGAGTAATGTGGTTGTCTTTTTTTGTATATATTATATATGCTCATTTTTAGGTTCAGAAATGTAATTTGGGGTTACTACTAGACTAGATTTCCGTGCTTTAATGCTCAAAGAACACAGCACTGTATTCCCTCTCTGTATGAAACACTCTGTTTTAGCTCCTGTCTCTTTGATGCCTCCCTTCCTGAATACCCACTCTGTTCTGATTGGTCAGCTTACACATGCCTGAGCAGGCACAGCTAACAATGACAGAGCAGCTGTGCTAAATCAATTCTTACGAGCCAAACTAGCCACTGGGAATACATTATGCAAATGTGTGACATGGTGATGTCTCCTCATTACGCATTTTAAGACTCATTACACCTCTGAAAAATAATGCTTATGATTGTGTTATAACATCTTTGTATTTACAATTCAGATTTCTAAGTCAATTTAGACACTAAATAAGCAAACAAGGTCTGGGTGACTTTTTTATTCACAACTTTAACCTCAGTTCAGGTTACAGATCTGTCAAAAACATAATAATGCCCTGACCAGCAAGTTTCAATCTGTCTTTCAATCTACGATGATTTGCTTTTTAAATGGAGAGGGATTGCATATTTTACTCCTGGCAAAGAAACTTCTTTGTTTTGCAAAACCTTTGCATCAGTCCAGATGGACCTTGCATGTTCTTTGCATTCTTACAAGCAGCATTCCCAACCAAGCACGGAGGACATAGAGAGAAGCATTCAGTGAGAACAATGCAGTCAGGTCAAGTTCTAACCTGCTATTTAGAGCCTGGCAGGAAGTTTGAGTTTTTGAAACTGCTTGTTGAGGCTGAAAACAGATTTATTAAAGTGGTGAGACTATGCCAAAATATACACTTACCTCCCAGGACTTACATGAATATGACATTACAAGTTTCTTATCAAAGATGATGTTCTGTACTTGAAATACCTTCACTTATTATTATCTGTACATGTCATGAAAACTGTGGAGTGCAGATGAGAGTTTGTGCTCACAAACCAGGTGACACAATATTCAGATGCTCAGTAGATTTTTATTGTTGCATTAGGAGCCATCATCAGCAGTACACAGACATGACTGAGGAGAGGCAGTCTCTCCTCAGTTCTTACAGCACTTTGAGATAACACACATTAACTGTAGACAACAACAGGATGTACATGATTTCACTCAAGGTGTTATTCAACCTTTCTTTACCTGGTTGTGACATTTTCCAGGTCGTAGACACATTGTTCTTCTTCCTTCATACATCACAACATCTCAAACATCCTCCACCTGCACCTGCTCCTTAAACTCCTCCATACATATATCCTCTTGTTGTACAGACACACAGGAAGAGGTCTGAACCTCCTCCAGGCTGAACTCCTTCATAATGAGTTTACTTGTATTTAGTTTCCCAACAACTTAAACATTGTAATCACGGTGGATATATAAGACAGCAAACAAAAGCAGAATCATTTTGGAAAAAACTCAGGAAGTTCCCTCACACCTGAGATCAATGATTACATATTTAATGTGATTCTTATCATTGATTCTCTCTGATTCTAACTGAGCAGGAAACCACTGAAGGAGGTGCTATTGTCAGCTGCCCAAACATGTTTTTGTGCGAGCATGCGCACATAAACCTGGTCTCCTTG